>NW_027006157.1:0-3334 GCF_036934945.1 Oncorhynchus masou masou
GGAGGGAGGGACACAGGGGAGGAGGATGGGGAGGGGAGGGTCACAGGGAGGAGGATGGGGAGAGGGAGGGTCACAGGGAGGAGGATGGGGGAGGGAGGGACACAGGGAGGAGGATGGGGGGAGGGAGGGTCACAGGGAGGAGGATGGGGGAGGGAGGGACACAGGGAGGAGGATGGGGGGAGGGAGGGTGCGAGCAGGGAGGAGGATGGGGAGGGAGGGACACAGGGAGGGAGGATGGGGGAAGGGAGGGACACAGGGAGGAGGATGGGAGGGAGGGTCACAGGGAGGAGGATGGGGGAGGGAGGGACACAGGGAGGAGATGGGGGAGGGAGGGACACAGGGAGGAGGATGGGAGGGAGGGACACAGGGAGGAGGATGGGGGAGGGAGGGTACAGGGAGGAGGATGGGGGAGGGAGGGACACAGGGAGGGAGGATGGGGGAGGGAGAGGATCACAGGGGGAGGAGGATGGGGGGAGGGAGAGGTCACTGGGGAGGAGGATGGGGGAGGGAGGTCACAGGGAGGAGGATGGGGGAGGGAGGGTCACAGGGAGGAGGATGGGGGAGGGAGGGACACGGGGAGGAGATGGGAGGGAGGGTCCGGGGAGGAGGATGGGGGAGAGAAGGGGGAGGGAGGCACAGGGAGGAGATGGGGAGGGAGGGAGAGAGGGAGGGGATCGGGGAGGGAGGGGCACAGGGAGGATGGATGGGGAGGGAGGGACACAGGGAGGAGATGGGGGAGGGAGGGACACAGGGAGGAGGATGGGGGAGGGAGGGACACAGGGAGGGGAGATGGGGGAGGGGAGAGTCACAGGGAGGAGGATGGGGGAGGAGGGAGGTACACAGGGAGGAGATGGGGGAGGGAGGGAGTCACAGGGAGGGAGGATGAGGGGAGGGAGGTACACAGGGAGGAGGATGGGGAGGGAGGGATCACAGGGAGGAGGATGGGGGAGGGAGGGACTACAGGGAGGGGAGGATGGGGAGGGAGAGGTCACAGGGGAGGAGGATAGGGAGGGACGGTCACAGGGAGGAGGATGGGGAGGGAGGGTCACGGGGAGGAGATGGGAGGGAGGGAGTCACAGGGAGGAGGGGATGGGGAGGGAGGGTCTGGGGAGGAGGATAGGGGGGAGGGAGGGGTCTTAGGGAGGAGGATGGGGGAGGGAGGGTCATAGGGAGGGATAAGGAGGGAGGGTCACAGGGGAGGACGATGGGGAAGGGAGGGTCTGGGGAGGAGGATATGGGGAGGAGGGACACAGGGAGGAGGGATGGGGTGGGAGGGTCACAGGGAGGAGAATGGAAGGGAGGAGGGGTCTGGGGAGGAGGATGAAGGAGGTACTGAGGGAGGAGGGATGGGGGGGAGAGGTCTGGGGAGGAGGATGAGGAGGAGGGACACATGGAGGAGGAGGAGTGTAAGGGGAGGAGGGTCACAGGGAGGAGGATGGGGAAGGGAGGGTCACAGGGAGGAGGATGGGGGGGGAGGGTCACAGGGAGGAGGATGGGGAGGGAGAGTCACAGGGAGGAGGATGGGGGAGGGAGGGTCACAGGGAGGAGGATGGGGGAGGGAGGGTCACAGGGAGGAGGATGGGGAGGGAGGGGTCACAGGGAGGGAGGATGGGGGAGGGAGGGTCACAGGGAGGAGGATGGGGGAGGGAGGGTCACAGGGAGGAGGATGGGGGGAGGGAGGGTCACAGGGAGGGAGGATGGGGAGGAGGGACACAGGGAGGAGGATGGGAGGGGAGGGACACAGGGAGGAGGATGGGGGAGGGAGGGTCACAGGGAGGAGTGTGGGGGAGGGAGGGTCACAGGGAGGGAGGATGGGGAGGGAGAGGATGGGAAAGGGGAGGGTCACAGGGAGGAGGATGGGGAGGGAGGGTCACAGGGAGCGAGGATGGGGGGAGGAGGTCACAGGGAGGGATAGGGGGAGGGAGGGTCACAAGGAGGAGGATGGAGGGAGGGTCACAGGGAGGAGGATGGGGAGGGGATGGGGACATGGGGAGGAGGGAGGAGGGATGGGGGGAGGGAGGGTCACAGGGAGGAGGATGGGGGAGGGAGGGTCCACAGGGAGGAGGATGGGGGAGGGAGGGTCACAGGGAGGGGAGGATGGGGAGGGAGAGTCACAGGGAGGAGGATGGGGGAGGGAGGGTCACAGGGAGGAGGATGGGGGAGGGAGGGCTCAGCAGGAGGAGGATGGGGAGGGAGGGACACAGGGAGGAGGATGGGGGGAGGGAGGGTCACAGGGAGTGAGAGGATGGGGGAGGGAGGGTCACAGGGAGGAGGATGGGGGAGGGAGGTCACAGGAGGAGATGGGGAGGGAGGGACACAGGAGGAGGATGGGGGAGGGAGGGACACAGGGGAGGAGGATGGGGAGGGAGGGTCATAGGAGGAGGATGGGAGGGAGGGACACAGGGAGGGAGGATGGGGGAGGGAGGGACACAGGGAGGAGATGGGAGGGAGAGTCCGGGGAGGGGATGGGGAGGGAGGTCACAGGGAGGAGGATGGGGGGAGGGAGGGGTCACAGGGAGGGAGGATGGGGGAAAGGGAGGGTCACAGGGGAGGAGATGGGAGGGAGGGTCTGGGGAGGAGGATGGGGGAGGAGGGACACAGGGAGGAGATGGGGGGGAGGGTCACAGGGAGGAGGATGGGGGGGAGGGTCACAGGGGAGGAGGATGGGGGAGGGAGGGAGACGGAGAGGGGAGGAGATGGGGAGGGGAGGGACACAGGGAGGAGGATGGGGGAGGGAGGGGTCACAGGGAGGAGGATGGGGGGGGAGGGAGTCACAGGGAGGAGGATGGGAGAGGGAGGTACACAGGGAGGAGATGGGGGAGGGAGGGACACAGGGAGGAGGATGGGAGGGAGGGACACAGGGAGGGGGATGGGGAGGGGGGAGAGTCACAGGGAGGAGGATGGGGGAGGGAGGGTACACAGGGAGGAGGGATGGGGGAGGAGAGGTCACAGGGAGGAGGATGGATGGGGAGGGAGGGATCACAGGGAGGAGGATGGGGAGGGGGGTCACGGGGAGGAGTGGGGGGAGGGGTCACAGGGAGGAGGATGGGGGAGGGAGGGTCCTGGGGAGGAGGATGGGGGAGGGAGGGGTCACAGGGAGGAGGATGGGGAGGGAGGGTCATAGGAGGATAGGGAGGGAGGTCACAGGGAGGACAGGGGGAGGGAGGGTCTGGGGAGGAGGATGGGGGAGAGGAGGGATCACAGGGAGGAGGGATGGGGGATGGGAGGGTCACAGGGAGGAGGGATGGGGGGAGGGGAGGGTCGCAGGGGAGGAGGATGGGAGGGAGGTCCACAGGGAGGAGGATGGGGAGGGAGGGTCACAGGGAGGAGGATG
>NW_027006158.1:0-3333 GCF_036934945.1 Oncorhynchus masou masou
CCACTAAACACTCAATATGTCCACTAAACACTCAATATGTCCACAAAACACTCAATTTGTCCACTAAATACTCAATATGTCCACTAAACACTCAATATGTTCACTAAACACTCAATTTGTCCACTAAATACTCAATATGTTCACTAAACACTCAATATGTCCACAAAACACTTAATACTGTATGTCCACTTAACACTCTATGTCCACTAAACACTTAATACTGTATATCCACAAAATACTCAACATGTCCACTAAACACTCAATATGTCCACAAAACACTCAATTTGTCAACTAAACACTCAATATGTCCACAAAACACTCAATTTGTCTACTAAATACTCAATATGTCCACTAAACACTCAATATTTTCACAAACCACTCAATATGTCCACTAAACACTTAATTTGTCCACTAAATACTCAATATGTCCACTAAACACTCAATATGTCCACTAAACACTCAATTTGTCCACTAAATACTCAATATGTCCACTAAACACTCAATATGTCCACTAAACACTCAATATGTCCACTAAACACTTAATATGTCCACTAAACACTTAATATGTCCACTAAACACTTACTTTGTCCACTAAATACTCAACATGTCCACTAAACACTCAATATGTCCACTAAACACTCAATTTGTCCACTAAACACTCAATTTGTCCACTAAATACTCAATATGTCCACAAAACACTCAACATGTCCACTAAACACATCAATATGTCCACTAAACACTCAATATTGCATACACTCACATTAAAACACTCAATATGTCCACTAAACACTTAATATGTCCACTAAACACTTAATATGTCCACTAAACACTTAATACTGTATGTCCACTAAACACTTAATATGTCCACTAAACACTCAAATATGTCCACTAAACACTCAATTTGTCCACTAAACACTCAATATGTCCACTAAACACTCAATATGTCCACTAAACACTTAATATGTCCACTAAACACTTAATATGTCCACTAAACACTCAATATGATCCACTAAATATATCCACTAAATACTCAATATGTCCACTAAACACTCAATATGTCCACTGAACACTCAAAATGTCCACTAAACACTCAACATGTCCACTAAACACATCAATATGTCCACTAAACACTTAATATGTCCACTAAACACTCAATTTGTCCACTAAACACTCAACATGTCCACTAAAACACTCAATATGTCCACTAAACACTCAATTTGTCCACTAAACACTTAATATGTCCACTAAACACTTAATACTGTATATCCACTAAATACTCAATATGTCCACTAAACACTCAATATGTCCACTAAACACTCAATATGCCCACTAAACACTCAATATGTCCACAAAACACTCAATTTGTCCACTAAATACTCAATATGTCCACTAAACACTCAATATGTTCACTAAACACTCAATTTGTCCACTAAATACTCAATATGTTCACTAAACACTCAATATGTCCACAAAACACTTAATAATGTATGTCCACTAAACACTCTATGTCCACTAAACACTTAATACTGTATATCCACAAAATACTCAACATGTCCACTAAACACTCAATATGTCCACGAAACACTTAATATGTCCACTAAACACTCAATATGTCCACTAAACACTCAATATGTCCACTAAACACTCAATATGTCCACTAAACACTTAATATGTACACTAAACACTCGACATGTCCACTAAACACTTAATATGTCCACTAAACACTTAATATGTCCACTAAACACTTAATATGTCCACTAAACACTTACTTTGTCCACTAAATACTCAACATGTCCACTAAACACTCAATATGTCCACTAAACACTCAATTTGTCCACTAAACACTCAATTATGTACACTAAAATACTTAATATGTCCACTAAACACTCAATATGTCCACTAAACACTCAATATGTCCACTAAACACTCAATATGTCCACTAAACACTCAATTTGTCCACTAAACACTCAATATGTCCACTAAACACTCAATTTGTCCACTATATACTCAATATGTCCACTAAACACTTAATATGTCCACTAAAAACTCAACCTTTCCACTAAACACCTAATATGTCCACTAAACACTTAATACTGTACATCCACAAAATACTCAACATGTCCAGTAAACACTTAATATGTCCACTAAACACTTAATTTGTCCACTAAATACTCAATATGTCCACTAAACACTCAATATGTCCACTAAACACTCAATTTGTCCACTAAATACTCAATATGTCCACTAAACACTCAATATGTCCACTAAACACTCAATATGTCCACTAAACACTCAATATGTCCACTAAACACTCTAATACTGTATGTCCACTAAACACTCAATTTGTCCACTAAATACTCAATATGTCCACTAAACACTCAATATGTCCACTAAACCACTCAATATGTCCACTAAACACTTAATACTGTATGTCCACTAAACACTCAATATGTCCACTAAACACTCAATATGTCCACTTAAAACTCAATTTGTCCACTAAACACTCAATACTGTATGTCCACTAAACACTCAATATGTCCACTAAACACTTAATACTGTATGTCCACTAAACACTCAATATGTCCACTAAACACTTAATACTGTATGTCCACTAAACACTCAATATGTCCACTAAACACTTAATACTGTATGTCCACTAAACACTCAATTTGTCCACTAAATACTCAATATGTCCGCTAAACACTCAATTTGTCCACTAAATACTCAATATGTCCACTAAACACTTAATTTGTACACTGAAATACTTAATATGTCCACAAAACACTCAATATGTCCACGAAACACTTAATTTGTCTACTAAACACTTAATATGTCCACGAAACACTCAATTCATCCACTAAATTCTCAAAATGTCCACTAAACACTCAATATGTCCACTAAACACTCAATTTGTCCACAAAATACTCAACATGTCCACTAAACACTTAATATGTCCACTAAACACTTAATATGTCCACTAAACACTTAATACTCTATGTCCACTTAACACTCAATATGTCCACTAAACACTTAATACTGTATATCCACAAAATACTCAATATGTCCACTAAACCTTCAATATGTCCACTAAACACTCAAAATGTCCACAAAATCTTAATATGTCCACTAAACACTTAATACTGTATATCCACTAAATACTCAATATGTCCACTAAACACTCAATATGTCCACTAAACACTCAAAATGTCCACTAAACACTCAACATGTCCACTAAACACATAATATGTCCACTAAACACTCAATTATTCCACTAAATACTGAACATGAACATGTCCACTAAACACTCAATATGTCCACTAAACACTTAATATG
>NW_027006159.1:0-3333 GCF_036934945.1 Oncorhynchus masou masou
TAAAATAAACTACGCTATGAAACAAAGACAAATTATATAAATAATGATAGTTAAAGCTTTGGGGCACCTTAAATGAAATTTTGGGGAAAAAAAACAACTTGTGTCCTTCATTCATTGAATCAGATGGCTCATTCATCACAAAGCCCACTTATATTGCAAACTACTTTAATGATTTTTTCATTGGCAAGATAAGCAATATTAGGGATGCAATGCCAGCAACAAACTCTGACACTACACATCAAAGTATATCGGACCAAATGATGAAAGACAAGAATTGTACTTTTGAATTCCGTAAAGTCAGTGTGAATGAGGTGAAATAATTATTGTTGTCTATCTTCAACTCAAGCCTCATAGAGAGCTTGTGCCCTCAGGCCTGGAGGAAGCTCAAGTCATTCCGCTACTTTGAGTATAGCCAGAGTGTCGATGTATGCGGATGACTCAACACTACTACACGTCAGCTACTGAAATGACTGCAACACAACGAAGAGCTGCAGTTAGTTTCAGAGTCGGTGGCAAGGAATAAGTTAGCCCTAAATATTTCTAAAAACTAAAAGCATTGTATTTGGAACAAAACACTCACTAAACCATAAACCTCAAATAAATCTTGTAATAAATCATGTAGAAATTGAACAAGTTCAAATGACTAAACTGCTTGGAGTAATTCTAGATTGTAAACTGTCATGGTCAAAGCATATTGATGCAGTAGTAGCCAAGATGGGTAGAAGTCTGTCTATAATAAAGCAATGCTCTGCCTTCTTAACAACACTATCAACAAGGCAGGTCCTACAGGCCCTGTTGTGTCGCACCTTGACTACTGTTCAGTCGTGTGGTCACGTGCCACAAAAAATAACTTAGGAAAATTGCAATTAGCTCAGAACAGGGCAGCATGGCTGGCCTTCGGATGTACACAGAGAGCTAATATTAATAATATGCATGTCAATCTCTCCTGGCTCAAAATGGAGGAGAGACTGACTTCATCACTACTTTTATTTATGAGATATTGACATGTTGAATGCACCAAGCTGTTTGTCTAAACTACTGGCACACAGCTCGGACACCCATGCATACCCCACAAGACATGCCACAAGAGGTCTCTTCACAGGTCTCTTCCCCAAGTCCAGAACAGACTGACTATGGGAGGCACACAGTACTACATAGAGCAATGACGACATGGAACTCTATTCCACATCAAGTAACTGATACAAGCAGTAAAATTAGATTTTAAAATTCGATTTAAAAAAACTTATGGAACAGAGGGAACTGTGAAGCAACAAAAACATTGGCACAGGCACAGACATGCACACACACACGATAACATACACATGGATTTAGTACTGTGATTATGTGGTAGTGGTGGAGTAGGTGCCTGAGGGCACACAGTGTGTTGTGAAATCTGTGAATGTATTGTAATGTTTTTAAAATGGTATAAATTGCCTTAATTTTGTTGGACCCCAGGAAGAGTAGCTGCAGCAGCTAATGGGGATCCATAATAAATACAAATCCTTTTCAAAGTCATGGTTGATGATTCCATACATTTTTGGTATAAGAATCTCTAATGGGCTTTATTTATCTTATTTATGGAAATGAACAGATACACAGTGAATATATGGAATTATTCCTCTTGAACTGCTACATTCCAAATCAAGTCTACCAAGCCTTTTATTTTTTGTCATTTTTATGTATTTAAAATAAAAATAAATGTATGTGGGGGGGGGTAGCAGGTAGCCTAGTGGTTAGAGAGTTGGGCCAGTAACCAAAAGGTTGCTGGATCAAATCCTCAAGCTGACATGGTAAAAATCTGTCGTTCTGCCCCTGAACAACCCACTGTTCCTAGACCATCATTGTAAATAATAATTTGTTCTCAACTAACTTGCCTAGTTAAATAATGGTAAAATAAAACTTTATTTTTATTTTTTAACTGTTTAGTCATAACATCCTTTTTGTTACACTTTTCGTTCTAATAACTCAACGTAAGAACCACAGAATTCCTTATGAATGTTATTCTTCTTTGTTCTTTCCAAACGTGTGTTTGTAATACACACCTGTCGGACAGCTAACTTATGATGAAGCCTCCCAACAGAACACCAAGGAACTATACTGAGGAAGTCAGAGGCTCTTTGTACTCAATGTCACATAACACTGCAAAACAAAGAAATAAACCATTAGGACCAATCAGGTGGCTAGAAAGAGAACTCTAGATGGATAAACCTGTTTTAGCATGGACATTGCCATTGAGAGTTTCCACCATTTAAAGTAGTCAACTGGGTAGGACTTCCTAGAGTCCCAGTTGGTATTAGATAGAATGTCGTGGCCCGCCCGCCTGGGAAGACAACCTGTGGTTACCTAGGTTACCCGATTGGCTCAGAGCAAATACTTGACCTTTTTCAAATGCAATTTTCTTGCTGTCTGCTTGTTTTGGTCAATTATAAAACTATATTGAAGAAAAGTACAACATGTCTAAAGATTACAGTGCCTTGCGAAAGTATTCGGCCCCCTTGAACTTTGCAACCTTTTGCCACATTTCAGGCTTCAAACATAAAGATATAAGACTGTATTTTTTTGTGAAGAATCAACAACAAGTGGGACACAATCATGAAGTGGAATGACATTTATTGGATATTTCAAACTTTTTTAACAAATCAAAAACTGAAAAATTGGGCGTGCAAAATTATTCAGCCCTACTTTCAGTGCAGCAAACTCTCTCCAGAAGTTCAGTGAGGATCTCTGAATGATCCAATGTTGACCTAAATGACTAATGATGATAAATACAATCCACCTGTGTGTAATCAAGTCTCTGTATAAATGCACCTGCACTGTGATAGTCTCAGAGGTCCGTTAAAAGCGCAGAGAGCATCATGAAGAACAAGGAACACACCAGGCAGGTCCGAGATACTGTTGTGAAGAAGTTTAAAGCGGTTGGATACAAAAAGATTTCCCAAGCTTTAAACATCCCAAGGAGCACTGTGCAAGCGATAATATTGAAATGGAAGGAGTATCAGACCACTGCAAATCTACCAAGACCTGGCCGTCCCTCTAAACTTTCAGCTCATACAAGGAGAAGACTGATCAGAGATGCAGCCAAGAGGCCCATGATCACTCTGGATGAACTGCAGAGATCTACAGCTGAGGTGGGAGACTCTGTCCATAGGACAACAATCAGTCGTATATGTGCACAAATCTGGCCTTTATGGAAGAGTGGCAGGAAGAAAGCCATTTCTTAAAGATATCCATAAAAAGTGTTGTTTAAAGTTTGCCACAAGCCACCTGGGAGACACACCAAACATGTGGAAGAAGGTGCTCTGGTCAGATGAAACCAAAAGTGGAACTTTTGGC
>NW_027006160.1:0-3331 GCF_036934945.1 Oncorhynchus masou masou
ATCTGTACCACACCTGGAGAAATAGACAGGTAGATAGGGATTATAGATATGTACCACACCTGGAGAGATAGACAGGTAGATAGGGATTATAGATCTGTACCACACCTGGAGAAATAGACAGGTAGATAGGGATTATAGATCTGTACCACACCTGGAGAAATAGACAGGTAGATAGGGATTATAGATATGTACCACACCTGGAGAGATAGACAGGTAGATAGGGATTATAGATATGTACCACACCTGGAGAGATAGACAGGTAGATAGGGATTATAGATATGTACCACACCTGGAGAGATAGACAGGTAGATAGGGATTATAGATCTGTACCACACCTGGAGAAATAGACAGGTAGATAGGGATTATAGATCTGTACCACACCTGGAGAAATAGACAGGTAGATAGGCATTATAGATCTGTACCACACCTGGAGAAATAGACAGGTAGATAGGGATTATAGATCTGTACCACACCTGGAGAAATAGACAGGTAGATAGGCATTATAGATATGTACCACACCTGGAGAAATAGACAGGTAGATAGGCATTATAGATCTGTACCACACCTGGAGAAATAGACAGGTAGATAGGGATTATAGATCTGTACCACACCTGGAGAAATAGACAGGTAGGGATTATAGATCTGTACCACACCTGGAGAAATAGACAGGTAGATAGGCATTATAGATATGTACCACACCTGGAGAAATAGACAGGTAGATAGGCATTATAGATATGTACCACACCTGGAGAAATAGACAGGTAGATAGGCATTATAGATCTGTACCACACCTGGAGAAATAGACAGGTAGATAGGCATTATAGATATGTACCACACCTGGAGAAATAGACAGGTAGATAGGCATTATAGATATGTACCACACCTGGAGAAATAGACAGGTAGATAGGCATTATAGATCTGTACCACACCTGGAGAAATAGACAGGTAGATAGGGATTATAGATCTGTACCACACCTGGAGAAATAGACAGGTAGATAGGGATTATAGATATGTACCACACCTGGAGAGATAGACAGGTAGATAGGCATTATAGATATGTACCACACCTGGAGAGATAGACAGGTAGATAGGGATTATAGATATGTACCACACCTGGAGAGATAGACAGGTAGATAGGGATTATAGATATGTACCACACCTGGAGAAATAGACAGGTAGATAGGGATTATAGATCTGTACCACACCTGGAGAGATAGACAGGTAGATAGGGATTATAGATCTGTACCACACCTGGAGAAATAGACAGGTAGATAGGGATTATAGATATGTACCACACCTGGAGAGATAGACAGGTAGATAGGGATTATAGATCTGTACCACATCTGGAGAAATAGACAGGTAGATAGGCATTATAGATCTGTACCACACCTGGAGAGATAGACAGGTAGATAGGCATTATACCTTGGAAGACCAGTAGATATACACTGAGTGTAGACAGGTAGACAGGCATTATACCTTGGAAGACCAGTAGATATACACTGAGTGTAGACAGGTAGACAGGCATTATACCTTGGAAGACCAGTAGATATACACTGAGTGTACAAAACATTAAAAACACCTTCCAAATATTGAGTTCCTGTCAATTCAGGAATTAAAGTGAAATAACAATTATCTTCAATGCTTTTCAATGGAGAACATTTCAAATTGGAATTTGGTTTACTTCCTGAATTGACTGGAATTGAAACCCAATTTGGGGACCTTTCGTTCACAGCCTTCATGCCAAACCTCAGGTGTGTGTGTACCTTCTCTCCAGACACCACACACAGAGACTCTGTGTCTATACACTTGGAGTTCACTGAGGCATCTCTCCAACTGTCTGTTCAGCTTCACCAACTTAGCTCTGACTGCCTAGAGAAGACAGAGAGACAGAGAGAGGCAGAGAGAGAGACAGAGAGAGAGAGACAGAGAGAGAGACAGAGAGAGACAGAGAGAGACAGAGAGAGACAGAGAGAGAGAGATCAAGAAGGGTGCGACAACCACGCAGATACATTTTTTTCAGTGATCGTTTTTCAGATGCAATTTACACTATAGCCTTCTGAAGTAAAAACATAGCAGGACTGGTACCTGCCCATCTCAAATGCTGGGGAAGCCATGGGAGACAGCTCAATGTTGAAGAAAATGAGTCCTTCATTCGGGCGGTTCTCTTTCGGAGTAATGAGCTCACAGGACACCTGGGCCATGATCCTGGAGGTTAGGAACACACCATTTAAAAAACATGTTTTAACTAGACAAGTCGGTTAAGAACAAATTCTTATTTACAATGACGGCCAGATACAGCCTGGATTCAAACCAGGGACTGTAGTGACGCCTCTTGCACTGAGATGCAGTGCCTTAGACCGCTGCGCCACTCAGGAGCCCAAACCGCCCCTACCACTGTCACCTAGCCCCTACCACTGTCACCTAGCCCCTACCACTGTCACCTAGCCCCTACCACTGTCCCCTAGCCCCTACCACTGGCCCCTAGCCCCTACCACTGTCACCTAGCCCCTACCACTGTCACCTAGCCCCTACCACTGTCACCTAGCCCCTACCACTGTCACCTAGCCCCTACCACTGTCACCTAGCCCCTACCACTGTCCCCTAGCCCCTACCACTGTCACCTGGCCCCTACCACTGTCACCTGGCCCCTACCACTGTCACCTAGCCCCTACCACTGTCCCCTAGCCCCTACCACTGTCACCTAGCCCCTACCACTGTCACCTAGCCCCTACCACTGTCACCTAGCCCCTACCACTGTCACCTAGCCCCTACCACCTATGCTGCCGCCCTAGCCCCTACCACCATGCTGCCGCCCTAGCTCCTAGCCCTACCACCTATGCTGCCGCCCTAGCCCCTAGCACCTACCACCTATGCTGCCCCTAGCCCTACCACCTAGCCCCTACCACCTTGCTGCACCTAGCCCCTACCACCTATGCTGCCACCCTAGCCTCTACCACCTAGCCCTGCCACCTATGCTGCCGCCCTAGCCCCTACCACCTATGCTCACCTGAGCCTCTACCACCTAGCCCCTACCACCTATGCCCCTACCACCTAGCCCCTACCACCCTAGCCCCTACCACCTGTGCTGCTGCGCCCTGGCCACTACCACCCTAGCCCCTGCACTATGCTGCCGCCCTGTGCCCCTGCCACCCTGGCCCACTGCCACCTATGCCATGCAGCCCTGTCCCCTGCCACCCTGGCCCCTGCCACCTATGCTGGCAGCCTAGCCCTGCACCACTAGCCCCCTACCACCTGTGCTGCACAGCCCCTAGCCCCTGCCACCTAGCCCCTGCCTGTGTGCAGCCCTATCCCCCTGCACCTATGCTGCCGC
>NW_027006161.1:0-42500 GCF_036934945.1 Oncorhynchus masou masou
CTCTCTAACTCTGTCTCTCTCTCTCTCTAACTCTCTCTCAATTCAATTGAATTCAAGGGGCTTCAATGGCATGGGTAACGTGTTAACATTGCCAAAGCAAGTGAGGTAGATAACATACAAAAGGGGAATAAACAATAAAAATGAACGGTGAACATTACACTCACAGAAGTTCCAAACTAATAAAGATATTACAAATGTCATATTATGGAAATATAGAGTGCTGTAACGATGTACAAATGGTTAAAATACAAAAGGGAAAATAAATAAGCATAAATATGGGTTGTATTTACAATGGTGTTTGTTCTTCACTGGTTGACCTTTTCTTGTGGCAACAGGTCACACATCTTGCTGCATCTTGCTGCTGTGATGTCACACTGTGGTATTTCACCCAGTAGATATGGGAGTTTATCAAAATTGGGTTTGTTTTTCGAATTCTTTGTGGATCTGTGTAATCTGAGGGAAATATGTCTCTCTAATATGGTCATACATTGGGCATGAGGTTAGGAAGTGCAGCTCAGTTTCCACCTCATTTTGTGGGCAGTGAGCACATAGCCTGTCTTCCCTTGAGAGCCATGTCTGCCTACGTCGGCCTTTCTCAATAGCAAGGCTATACTCACCGAGTCTGTACATAGTCAAAGCTTTCCTTAGGTTTGGGTCAGTCACAGTGGACAGGTATTCTGCCACTGTGTACTCTCTGTTTAGGGCCAAATAGCATTCTAGTTTGCTCTGTTTAAAAAAAAATTCAGTGTATCAAGTAATGATCTTTTTGTTTTCTCATGATTTGGTTGGGTCTAATTGTGTTGCTGTCCTGGGGCTCTGTGGGGTGTGTTTGTGTTTGTGAACAGAGCCCCAGGACCAGCTTGCTTAGGGGACTCTTCTCCAGGTTCATCTCTCTGTAGGTGATGGCTTTGTTATGGAAGGTTTGGGAATCGCTTCCTTTTAGGTGGTTGTAGAATTTAATGTCTCTTTTCTGGATTTTGATAATTAGTGGGTATCGGCCTAATTCTGCTCTGCATGCATTATTTGGTGTTTTACGTTGTACACTGAGGATGTTTTTGCAGAGTCTCAATTTGGTGTTTGTCTCATTTTGTGAATTCTTGGTTGGTGAGCGGACCCCAGACCTCACAACCATAAAGGGCAATGGGTTCTATAACTGATTCAAGTATTTTTAGCCAGATCCTAATTGGTAAGTTGAATTTTATGTTCCTTTTGATGGCATAGAATGTCCTTCTTGCCTTGTCTCTCAGATCGTTCACAGCTTTGTGGAAGTTACCTGTGGCGCTGATGTTTAGGCCGAGATATGTATAGTTTTTTGTGTGCTCTAGGGCAACGGTGTCTAGATGGAATTTGTATTTGTGGTCCTGGCGACTGGACCTTTTTTGGAACACCGTTATTTTGGTCTTACTGAGATTTACTGTCAGGGCCCAGGTCTGACAGAACCTGTGCAGAAGATCTAGGTGCTGCTGTAGGCCCTCCTTGGTTGGTGACAGAAGTACCAGGATCATCAGCAGACATTTGACTTCAGATTCTAGTAGGGTGAGGCCGGGTGCTGCAGACTTTCTAGTGCCCGCACCAATCCGTTGATATATATGTTGTAGAAGGTGAGGCTTAAGCTGCGTCCCTGTCTCACCAAACTCTCTCTCTCTCCCACTGCATGTTGTGCAGTATTAATATAATGGACTGACATATTGAACACATGAGGGCGCTGTCGAGGCAGTAGATGAGTTGTTACCGGTATTAATAGCTGTAGACGTTTCAGATATGCAACACTATCAGGTGTAAAAAATAAAATCTCAAGTGCCTTAAATGTAACATTTAGAAACACATTTAGCCTAGATTTAAAACAAAAACACGTTCCTATGGCTTGTGATACAAATTATATTATATTTGTTGAATGTTTACTTTTCCAAAATTAGGCCTACTGAATTTATAGTCTGGGCCCTATAGGCGATCTATCAAAAATCACAAATTAGAAGCACATTTAACCATACTTTCCCACTGGATGTTAAAGTGTTTTACAAAACATGTCCACCTAAGTGGTAATATTGCACCACCTCAGAACCCGGGTGCATCTCTGTCCTCGCGCCTCTAGTTTACCTGCCATCCTTGCATATATTATGCAAATGAGCAGGTGCGGCTGGTGCCTATCCAAGGAGCAAGGATGCTGCTCCGGAATAACCCGAATGGAAAAAGAGAGAGAAGGAGAGGAAATCTGTGAGGAGGAAATTATCCACATGGTATCAGAAAAAATGTATCGATGGTGCAGCTAAATTCCATTTTACCTGGCGGGGGAGAAAGCGATTCCACTGACCGTGGGTTGTATGAATCACGAATGGATCCTAATTTAATTTTCAGCAGGAAAAGATTTTTGCATTTTTTATCGTTCTATTTTATTCTAATTTATCAAGGTAAATCCCGTGTTCATTTTAGTGGCTTAGCCTCCTGTCCTACTCTTTGAATAATCTACATAGACTATTCATGTTTATATATTTTGTTTTATTTGTGGTCATTTTTTTTCTCTCAGTTTCTTACCATTTAATCATTAATTTGCAAGTTTTTTTTCAGGAATACAACTAGCCAAATGTTTTCAATTTCATAGATGCAGAATATTGTAATGCACTTTTATGGACGCTATATTTGCGCACCTGTTATATGTGTAGAACTGTACCTACTTTTATCGGTGATTTTTCTCACATTCTGATATTCTGATGTCGTATTATCGATTTACTCAGAAAGGTTTTTATTTGACCTTTTAATAATTTCGATCACCCATCACTTCCATTTATTGTTTTACTCATTTATTTCAGCGCACATTTCGTGGGGCATAGACGCAGTGAATATAACAAACTGGCATGATAAGTGAGTTTCATAAATCATGTATAATTAATTTGTAAAATAATGTGTTATTATTATTATGTTATAATTAAAAAAAACAATGAAGACGTTGTTACACTGTCATTTTGAGATGGTTTTCATTGCGAATGTATTGAGTGTTGTGTTTATTGTCTGAGTTGTAGTCACACAGTAGACATTTTCAGCCTCGGATTCTGTTGATGTCAGAGAAAAGGTCCTAGTCTTTTTGCGCCGCGGTTCTTTTTCCTGACCAACACAAGTGCTGATTACCTTCTAGGAACAAACCTTTCCTTGTTCTCTCTTTCTCCCAACAGCAAAAGCAGCAGTATAATGCTGGCGAAATGGGATACCGCTTCCCAAAGAGGACAGGTAGGAGAGCGGAGCCGCTGTTTTGAAACGCAGCATTGATAGAGCACGTTAAATATGTCAGGCACAGACACCAGAAATCACAACTAATGACCCTCAGCTTTTCATTCACAGAAAAATACAGAAATTATACCTGGATATCTTTCAGTACATAAAGACCCCAACCAAGCTCGTTTTGTAGTGTCTGTGCATTAGATTAAATTGGAGGAAATATGTACAAATATTTTTCTATGTGTATTACCGTTTTTTAATATAAAGTACATTTTATTTATGTTGTAACATTACTAGTTTACCTAGTCATATGGTCAAGTAGAACAAAATGCATGCAATTTGTACATGATCTGTACACTTCATTAGAGTCACAAGATGTCTTACCCATATCTACAAACTACTCCCATTAGATAACATGTTCCATAACAGTGTTTCTCTGTGAAAAACCATAGTTTAGGTTAGTAAACAATGTAGAAAACTCACACTAGCTGGGGTCACGCAGTTTAGTTCTCATACTGTCCCTTGGTCCTAATGACCATTTATTTTCAATCCTAACTCAGCTACATCCCAAGAGCCCAACGTGCAACAGTTCTATCTGTTCTATAATCTGTAGTTCCTGTTCTAACAAGCAATGTCTCAGTTTGATGACATCACGTGTTCCATAATTGAGCTGCAACATGATAACTGCATGTTGTTGAGAGTCACTACAAGGAGACAGATACATCTGCTTTTGTACGATCAGTAATTCTCACTCAGCTCTCTGTTCACAATGAGGCTCCTAATAATCAATGCTTAATAATGCAAACGCAGCTCAGCGAGCCCCTCCCCCTCCTCTCTCCTCTCCTCCCTCCTCTCTCCTCTCTCCTCTCTCCTCTCTGTGCCTTTGTCCCTGGTCTGGTCTGGTCTGGGAGATGAAAGCAGAGGTTGGAGGGCTCAGGTGTCCGGGCTGGGGATGAGGCGAGGTAGAAGCTGGGGATAGGGTAGAAGTGGATGCTGGGGCTGGGGATAGGGCTGAGGTGGAGGTGGAGTCTGGGGCTGGGGATAGGGCTGAGGTGGAGGTGGAGTCTGGGGCTGGGGATAGGGATAGGGTGGAGTCTGGGGCTGGGGATAGGGCTGAGGTGGAGGTGGAGTCTGGGGCTGGGGATAGGGATGGGGTGGAGGTGGAGTCTGGGGATAGGGTAGAAGTGGAGGCTGGGGATAGGGATAGGGCTGAGGTGGAGGTGGAGTCTGGGGCTGGGGATAGGGATAGGGCTGAGGTGGAGGTGGAGTCTGGGGCTGGGGATAGGGTAGAAGTGGAGGCTGGGGATAGGGATAGGGCTGAGGTGGAGGTGGAGGTGGAGTCTGGGGCTGGGGATAGGGATGGGGTGGATGCTGGGGCTGGGGATAGGGCTGAGGTGGAGGTGGAGTCTGGGGCTGGGGATGGGGTGGAGGTGGAGGTGGAGGTGGAGTCTGGGGCTGGGGATAGGGATGAGGTGGAGGTGGAGGTGGAGTCTGGGGCTGGGGATAGGGATAGGGTGGAGTCCGGGGCTGGGGATAGGGATGAGGTGGAGGTGGAGGTGGAGTCTGGGGCTGGGGATAGGGATGAGGTGGAGGTGGAGGTGGAGTCTGGGGCTGGGGATAGGGATGAGGTGGAGGTGGAGGTGGAGTCTGGGGCTGGGGATAGGGATAGGGTGGAGTCCGGGGCTGGGGTCAGGGATGAGGTGGAGGTGGAGGTGGAGTCTGGGGCTGGGGATAGGGATGGGGTGGAGGTGGAGTCTGGGGCTGGGGATAGGGATGGGGTGGAGGTGGAGTCTGGGGCTGGGGATAGGGATGAGGTGGAGGTGGAGGTGGAGTCTGGGGCTGGGGATAGGGATGAGGTGGAGGTGGAGTCTGGGGCTGGGGATAGGGATGAGGTGGAGGTGGAGTCTGGGGCTGGGGATAGGGATGGGGTGGAGGTGGAGTCTGGGGCTGGGGATAGGGATGGGGTGGATGCTGGGGCTGGGGATAGGGATGGGGTGGATGCTGGGGCTGGGGATAGGGATGGGGTGGATGCTGGGGCTGGGGATAGGGATGGGGTGGATGCTGGGGCTGGGGATAGGGATGGGGTGGATGCTGGGGCTGGGGATAGGGCTGAGGTGGAGGTGGAGTCTGGGGCTGGGGATAGGGATGAGGTGGAGGTGGAGTCTGGGGCTGGGGATAGGGCTGAGGTGGAGGTGGAGTCTGGGGCTGGGGATAGGGATGGGGTGGAGATGGAGTCTGGGGCTGGGGATAGGGATGAGGTGGAGGTGGAGTCTGGGGCTGGGGATAGGGATGAGGTGGAGGTGGAGTCTGGGGCTGGGGATAGGGATGAGGTGGAGGTGGAGTCTGGGGCTGGGGATAGGGATGAGGTGGAGGTGGAGTCTGGGGCTGGGGATAGGGATGAGGGTGGAGGTGGAGTCTGGGGCTGGGGATAGGGCTGAGGTGGAGGTGGAGTCTGGGGCTGGGGATAGGGATGAGGTGGAGGTGGAGGTGGAGTCTGGGGCTGGGGATAGGGATGAGGTGGAGGTGGAGTCTGGGGCTGGGGATAGGGATGAGGTGGAGGTGGAGTCTGGGGCTGGGGATAGGGATAGGGTGGAGTCTGGGGCTGGGGATAGGGATGAGGTGGAGGTGGAGGTGGAGTCTGGGGCTGGGGATAGGGATGAGGTGGAGGTGGAGGTGGAGTCTGGGGCTGGGGATAGGGATGAGGTGGAGGTGGAGGTGGAGTCTGGGGCTGGGGATAGGGATAGGGTGGAGTCCGGGGCTGGGGATAGGGATGAGGTGGAGGTGGAGGTGGAGTCTGGGGCTGGGGATAGGGATGAGGTGGAGGTGGAGGTGGAGTCTGGGGCTGGGGATAGGGATGAGGTGGAGGTGAAGGTGGAGTCTGGGGCTGGGGATAGGGATAGGGTGGAGTCCGGGGCTGGGGTCAGGGATGAGGTGGAGGTGGAGGTGGAGTCTGGGGCTGGGGATAGGGATGGGGTGGAGGTGGAGTCTGGGGCTGGGGATAGGGATGGGGTGGAGGTGGAGTCTGGGGCTGGGGATAGGGATGAGGTGGAGGTGGAGGTGGAGTCTGGGGCTGGGGATAGGGATGAGGTGGAGGTGGAGTCTGGGGCTGGGGATAGGGATGAGGTGGAGGTGGAGTCTGGGGCTGGGGATAGGGATGGGGTGGAGGTGGAGTCTGGGGCTGGGGATAGGGATGAGGTGGAGGTGGAGTCTGGGGCTGGGGATAGGGATGAGGTGGAGGTGGAGTCTGGGGCTGGGGATAGGGATGGGGTGGATGCTGGGGCTGGGGATAGGGCTGAGGTGGAGGTGGAGTCTGGGGCTGGGGATGGGGTGGAGGTGGAGTCTGAGGCTGGGGATAGGGCTGAGGTGGATGCTGGGGCTGGGGATAGGGATGGGGTGGATGCTGGGGCTGGGGATAGGGATGGGGTGGATGCTGGGGCTGGGGATAGGGATGGGGTGGATGCTGGGGCTGGGGATAGGGATGGGGTGGATGCTGGGGCTGGGGATAGGGATGAGGTGGAGGTGGAGTCTGGGGCTGGGGATAGGGCTGAGGTGGTGGTGGAGTCTGGGGCTGGGGATAGGGATGGGGTGGAGATGGAGTCTGGGGCTGGGGATAGGGATGAGGTGGAGGTGGAGTCTGGGGCTGGGGATAGTGATGTGGTGG
Organism: Oncorhynchus masou masou; assembly: GCF_036934945.1. Lineage (NCBI taxonomy): Eukaryota > Metazoa > Chordata > Actinopteri > Salmoniformes > Salmonidae > Oncorhynchus > Oncorhynchus masou. The sequence goes on from NW_027006161.1 coordinate 6,872, forward strand.
AGGTGGAGTCTGGGGCTGGGGATAGGGATGAGGTGGAGGTGGAGTCTGGGGCTGGGGATAGGGCTGAGGTGGGTTGGAGTCTGGGGCTAGGGATGGGGTGGAGATGGAGTCTGGGGCTGGGGATAGGGATGAGGTGGAGGTGGAGTCTGGGGCTGGGGATAGGGATGAGGTGGAGGTGGAGTCTGGGGCTGGGGATAGGGCTGAGGTGGAGGTGGAGTCTGGGGCTGGGGATAGGGATGGGGTGGAGATGGAGTCTGGGGCTGGGGATAGGGATGAGGTGGAGGTGGAGTCTGGGGCTGGGGATAGGGATGAGGTGGAGGTGGAGTCTGGGGCTGGGGATAGGGATGAGGTGGAGGTGGAGTCCGGGGCTGGGGATAGGGATGTGGTGGAGAGGGAGTCTGGGGCTGGGGATAGGGATGAGGTGGAGGTGGAGTCTGGGGCTGGGGATAGGGATGAGGTGGAGGTGGAGTCTGGGGCTGGGGATAGGGATGAGGTGGAGGTGGAGTCTGGGGCTGGGGATAGGGATGAGGTGGAGGTGGAGTCTGGGGCTGGGGATAGGGATGAGGTGGAGGTGGAGTCTGGGGCTGGGGATAGGGCTGAGGTGGAGGTGGAGTCTGGGGCTGGGGTTAGGGATGAGGTGGAGGTGGAGGTGGAGTCTGGGGCTGGGGATAGGGATGAGGTGGAGGTGGAGTCTGGGGCTGGGGATAGGGATGAGGTGGAGGTGGAGTCTGGGGCTGGGGATAGGGATAGGGTGGAGTCTGGGGCTGGGGATAGGGATGAGGTGGAGGTGGAGGTGGAGTCTGGGGCTGGGGATAGGGATGAGGTGGAGGTGGAGGTGGAGTCTGGGGCTGGGGATAGGGATGAGGTGGAGGTGGAGGTGGAGTCTGGGGCTGGGGATAGGGATAGGGTGGAGTCCGGGGCTGGGGATAGGGATGAGGTGGAGGTGGAGGTGGAGTCGGGCTGGGGATAGGGATGAGGTGGAGGTGGAGGTGGAGTCTGGGGCTGGGGATAGGGATGGGGTGGAGGTGGAGTCTGGGGCTGGGGATAGGGATGAGGTGGAGGTGGAGGTGGAGTCTGGGGCTGGGGATAGGGATAGGGTGGAGTCCGGGGCTGGGGATAGGGATGAGGTGGAGGTGGAGGTGGAGTCTGGGGCTGGGGATAGGGATGGGGTGGAGGTGGAGTCTGGGGCTGGGGATAGGGATGGGGTGGAGGTGGAGTCTGGGGCTGGGGATAGGGATGAGGTGGAGGTGGAGTCTGGGGCTGGGGATAGGGATGAGGTGGAGGTGGAGTCTGGGGCTGGGGATAGGGATGAGGTGGAGGTGGAGTCTGGGGCTGGGGATAGGGATGGGGTGGAGGTGGAGTCTGGGGCTGGGGATAGGGATGAGGTGGAGGTGGAGTCTGGGGCTGGGGATAGGGATGAGGTGGAGGTGGAGTCTGGGGCTGGGGATAGGGATGAGGTGGAGGTGGAGTCTGGGGCTGGGGATAGGGATGAGGTGGAGGTGGAGTCTGGGGCTGGGGATAGGGCTGAGGTGGAGGTGGAGTCTGGGGCTGGGGTTAGGGATGAGGTGGAGGTGGAGGTGGAGTCTGGGGCTGGGGATAGGGATGAGGTGGAGGTGGAGTCTGGGGCTGGGGATAGGGATGAGGTGGAGGTGGAGTCTGGGGCTGGGGATAGGGATAGGGTGGAGTCTGGGGCTGGGGATAGGGATGAGGTGGAGGTGGAGGTGGAGTCTGGGGCTGGGGATAGGGATGAGGTGGAGGTGGAGGTGGAGTCTGGGGCTGGGGATAGGGATGAGGTGGAGGTGGAGGTGGAGTCTGGGGCTGGGGATAGGGATAGGGTGGAGTCCGGGGCTGGGGATAGGGATGAGGTGGAGGTGGAGGTGGAGTCTGGGGCTGGGGATAGGGATGAGGTGGAGGTGGAGGTGGAGTCTGGGGCTGGGGATAGGGATGGGGTGGAGGTGGAGTCTGGGGCTGGGGATAGGGATGAGGTGGAGGTGGAGGTGGAGTCTGGGGCTGGGGATAGGGATAGGGTGGAGTCCGGGGCTGGGGATAGGGATGAGAGTGGAGGTGGAGTCTGGGGCTGGGGATAGGGATGGGGTGGAGGTGGAGTCTGGGGCTGGGGATAGGGATGGGGTGGAGGTGGAGTCTGGGGCTGGGGATAGGGATGAGGTGGAGGTGGAGTCTGGGGCTGGGGATAGGGATGAGGTGGAGGTGGAGTCTGGGGCTGGGGATAGGGATGAGGTGGAGGTGGAGTCTGGGGCTGGGGATAGGGATGGGGTGGAGGTGGAGTCTGGGGCTGGGGATAGGGATGAGGTGGAGGTGGAGTCTGGGGCTGGGGATAGGGATGAGGTGGAGGTGGAGTCTGGGGCTGGGGATAGGGATAGGGTGGAGTCTGGGGCTGGGGATAGGGATGAGGTGGATGCTGGGGCTGTGGCTGGGTAGAAGATGGGGATGGGGTAGAGGTGGAGGTGGAGGCTGGGTAGAAGATGGGGATGGAGTAGAGGTGGAGGTGGAGGCTGGGTAGAAGATGGGGTTGGGGTAGAGGTGGAGGCTGGGTAGAAGATGGGGATGGGGTAGAGGTGGAGGCTGGGTAGAAGATGGGGATGGGGTAGAGGTGGAGGCTGGGTAGAAGATGGGGTTGGGGTAGAGGTGGAGGCTGGGTAGAAGATGGGGATGGGGTAGAGGTGGAGGCTGGGTAGAAGATGGTGTTGGGGTAGAGATGGAGGCTGGGTAGAAGATGGGGATGGGGTAGAGGTGGAGGCTGGGGCTGGGGACAGGGTAGAGGTGGAGGCTGGGGCTGGGGACAGGGTAGAGGTGGAGGCGGGGGACAGGGTAGAGGTGGAGGCAGGGGACAGGGTAGAGGTGGAGGCTGGGGCTGAGGCTGGTTAGAAGTGTGAAAATACTTTAAAGTACTACTTACTGTAAGTCATTTTTTGGAGTATCTATACTTCTTACTATATTTATATTTTTGACAACTTTTACTTTTACTTCACTACATACCTAAAAAGAAATAATGCACTTTTACTCCATTCATTTTCCCTGACACCCAAAAGTACTCTTTACATTTTGAATGGCTATTATGCCGTCTGGTTTGCTTAATAGAAGATATATGAAATTATTTATATTTTTACTTTAATTTTAATACTCAAGTATATTTTAGCAATTACATTTACTTTTGATACTTAATAATACTTAAAACCAAATACTATATTTACTTTTAACTCAAGTATTACAATTGGGTACTTATTCCACCACTGCATATCATTTGACCATTGCTCACTTCAAATAGCCTCTGAACAGCTCTTTTGTTGTCCATAAGAGTGTAGTGTGTTGTGGATGACAGTTCTCTTCTCTCACCTCTCGTCATGACGATTCTGCTACCTGAAATTCTGTAACTCTTTATCATATCATTGTAGATGATTGATTTGAAGCCAACATTCTCTCAGTAGAGAAGGGCTTCTACACATTCTAGAATTATTCTACCTGAAATTCTCTAACTCTTTATCATATCATTGTAGATGATTGATTTGAAGCCAACATTCTATCAGTAGAAGGGCTTCTACACATTCTAGAATTATTCTACCTGAAATTCTCTAACTCTTTATCAAATCACTCCAGACTCTGATTTGGCACCAACGTAGCCTACTGTAAATCTTAGAGGAATTTTGTGAAACCAAAACATACGATTGTACGATAAAACGTTTCGATGTCAAACATTTAATCAACTCAGTATTAAATCTGTCACCTGAGAGCATGGCTATTCGTTATTAAACTCAGGAAACTTTAACACTGTTAATTAAAGCGAATCAGTTTCTGTTACAAAGAGCTTAGTTTTGGTTTTCTGGGAATGATCCATTCTTCACTCTCTCAAACACAGATGAGACTCTCCATGTGTAAATGATAACATGTAATATATTTGGTCAGGACTAGACTCTTTCAAACAGCTCCTGAGTCTGGCGAGCAGGACTCTGGTCAAGTCAGGACAGGCTCATACAGCTGCTGAGTCTGGCGAGCAGGACTCTGGTCAAGTCAGGACAGGCTCATACAGCTGCTGAGTCTGGCGAGCAGGACTCTCGTCAAGTCAGGACAGGCTCATACAGCTGCTGAGTCTGGCGAGCAGGACTCTGGTCAAGTCAGGACAGGCTCATACAGCTGCTGAGTCTGGCGAGCAGGACTCTGGTCAAGTCAGGACAGGCTCATACAGCTGCTGAGTCTGGCGAGCAGGACTCTGGTCAAGTCAGGACAGGCTCATACAGCTGCTGAGTCTGGCGAGCATGACTCTGGTCAAGTCAGGACAGGCTCATACAGCTGCTGAGTCTGGCGAGCAGGACTCTGGTCAAGTCAGGACAGGCTCATACAGCTGCTGAGTCTGGCGAGCAGGACTCTGGTCAAGTCAGGACAGGCTCATACAGCTGCTGAGTCTGGCGAGCAGGACTCTGGTCAAGTCAGGACAGGCTCATACAGCTGCTGAGTCTGGCGAGCAGGACTCTGGTCAAGTCAGGACAGGCTCATACAGCTGCTGAGTCTGGCGAGCAGGACTCTGGTCAAGTCAGGACAGGCTCATACAGCTGCTGAGTCTGGCGAGCATGACTCTGGTCAAGTCAGGACAGGCTCATACAGCTGCTGAGTCTGGCGAGCATGACTCTGGTCAAGTCAGGACAGGCTCATACAGCTGCTGAGTCTGGCGAGCAGGACTCTGGTCAAGTCAGGACAGGCTCATACAGCTGCTGAGTCTGGCGAGCATGACTCTGGTCAAGTCAGGACAGGCTCATACAGCTGCTGAGTCTGGCGAGCAGGACTCTGGTCAAGTCAGGACAGGCTCATACAGCTATAGGATTAAATGATTGTCTCTTCTGAGTGCACGTTGCAGATAATTCTATTGTATTTAATTGTTCTTTCTTTTCAAATCTTTCCCCAAAGGAACTTCATAGAACAGCAGATACATTAGCAACCAATGCATCACTAGCCAACACGTCAACCAACATCTCCTCAGTTCACTCATCTTCATCCAACTCTTCGTCCGTCAACCAATCACCCGTCAAGTCATCTTCAGTTGGCAGATCTTCAGTCCACTACTTCAACACAACTGTAGTCGATTCATCTTCAGACTCAAAGGAAGCACTGAGGTCATCAGTAGGTCTGCGTAGGCCAACAGGTAGGCCACTGTATGTTAGGTGGGAAAAGCCATTTATGGACAGAAGTGATTGTGTAAACGACCCCGTAGGATGTTTGAATCTAAATGTGCAAGGTTAACATCCCTCTCCCAAACTTCCCATCGTTTCCAAGAACAATTACCCCCTCTGTCTGGCCTGAGTCATCTCTCTACAACAGACACTAAGAGAGGTGAGGCGGAGCCCCTTTTGTCCAGCCCAGCTTAGTCTAAGGGGGTCTTTAATGAGTACGTCTATAATACGGCTGGGTTAACAGGTTAACAGGGTCAGGTCCTACCACCACTCTCCATCTGTCCCTCTTTCCCTCCCTCCTCAGACCACATATGTTGCCAGGGCAAGATGAGATGAGGAGCTGCAGCTATAGGTGCTAGCCACTCAGGCTTAGCTCTGAGATAAAGGTCAGGTAGAGGAAGAACTGATATAAAGGTCAGGTAGATGCAGAACTGACCTAAAGGTCAGGTAGAAGAAGAACTGACCTAAAGGTCAGGTAGAGGAAGAACTGATGTAAAGGTCAGGTAGAAGAAGAACTGATGTAAAGGTCAGGTAGATGCAGAACTGACCTAAAGGTCAGGTAGAAGAAGAACTGATATAAAGGTCAGGTAGAAGAAGAACTGATGTAAAGGTCAGGTAGAGGAAGAACTGACCTAAAGGTCAGGTAGAAGAAGAACTGATGTAAAGGTCAGGTAGAAGAAGAACTGATGTAAAGGTCAGGTAGAAGAAGAACTGATATAAAGGTCAGGTAGAAGAAGAACTGATGTAAAGGTCAGGTAGAAGAAGAACTGATATAAAGGTCAGGTAGATGCAGCTGATGTAAAGGTCAGGTAGAAGAAGAACTGATGTAATGGTCAGGTAGATGCAGCTGATGTAAAGGTCAGGTAGAAGAAGAACTGATGTAAAGGTCAGGTAGAAGAAGAACTGATGTAAAGGTCAGGTAGATGCAGAACTGACCTAAAGGTCAGGTAGAAGAAGAACTGATGTAAAGGTCAGGTAGAAGAAGAACTGAGATAAAGGTCAGGTAGAAGAAGAACTGATGTAAAGGTCAGGTAGAAGAAGAACTGATGTAAAGGTCAGGTAGAAGAAGAACTGACCTAAAGGTCAGGTAGAAGAAGAACTGATGTAAAGGTCAGGTAGAAGAAGAACTGATATAAAGGTCAGGTAGATGCAGAACTGATGTAAAGGTCAGGTAGAAGAAGAACTGATGTAAAGGTCAGGTAGAAGAAGAACTGATGTAAAGGTCAGGTAGAAGAAGAACTGATGTAAAGGTCAGGTAGAAGAAGAAGAAGGAGAAGAAGAGAAGGAGAAAGGGATGAACGGAGGGGGAGGGAGGAAGGTGGAGGTGGGGACTTTCTCCAAAGCTGCCGTCATGGGGCGGAAGGGTGGCCTAGTGGTTAGAGCGTTGGACGAGTAACCGGAAGGTTGCAAGTTCAAACCCCCAAGCTGACAAGGTACAAATCTGTCGTTCTGCCCCTGAACAGGCAGTTAACCCACTGTTCCTAGGCCGTCATTGAAAATAAGAATTTGTTCTTTAACTGACTGGTTAAATAAAGGTAAAATAAAAATGGAAAGTTGTGACTTTCCAGGTATTTGATCTTGAACAGGCAACACAGCCTCTGGCACAGCACAACGCTGGTTTCAGTCTACTGTGGGATTGTTTAAATATTTGGTTAAGAAGGGCTTTATATTGCTATCATTAGAGAATTCATCAAATAATCTTCAATATCTTCATGGAAATAAAAACTCTCTGTAGAGTTAGTGTATTTGGTTTATAAAGGTGGATAACTTCTGTATGATACTGAATGTGATTGTGTTTCAGATCCCTGTTCGTTTCCTTGTCTGAATGGAGGTCAGTGTGTCCATCCTGAGTCATGTGACTGCAGTTTATACCAAGCTACTGGAACACGATGCCAAACAGGTTAACAGTCTCCTATCCAGAGCTTCATCTGGAGTAGGGTACAGATGGTTGAAGTGAGGGATGACAGACAGGTTAACAGTCTCCTATCCAGAGCTTCATCTGGAGTAGGGTACAGATGGTTGAAGTGAGGGATGACAGACAGCATTCATTGGGAATTGTATGGACTGTTGTACCAACACATTACCCATTCACCCTCCAACTGTCTGTCTGTCTGTCTGTCTGTCTGTCTGTCTGTCTGTCTGTCTGTCTGTCTGTCTGTCTGTCTGCCTGCCTGCCTGCCTGCCTGCCTGCCTGCCTGCCTGCCTGCCTGCCTGTCTGTCTGTCTGCCTGCCTGCCTGCCTGCCTGCCTGCCTGCCTGCCTGCCTGCCTGCCTGCCTGCCTGTCTGTCTGTCTGTCTGTCTGTCTGTCTGTCTGCCTGCCTGCCTGCCTGCCTGCCTGCCTGCCTGCCTGCCTGCCTGCCTGTCTGTCTGTCTGCCTGTCTGTCTGTCTGTCTGTCTGTCCAGTTCCTAACCCAGGATTTGAGAGGGAGATGGCGTGTCGGTCGTGGGGCCAGTATAACTACGAGACGTTTGATGGGCTGTACTATCACTTTCCTGGGAGATGTACCTATACTCTGCTGAGAGACTGTGAAGACACCAGCCAGGCCAGCATCCTCATACAGGTAATGCCGCTGCATGTTAACCAGCATAGAGCAGGGCTCTCAGTAGCATATCACAGATCCATATCTGGTCTAGTAGGTGTATAAACAATACAGGGTTGGAAAGGAAAGTGGGGACTATGATTTGATATGGAAGGCTCAACTTGGCTTTAAAGGAAATGTGGGGACCATAACTTGATATGGAAGGCTCAACTTGGCTTTAAAGGAAAAGTGGGGACTATGATTTGATATGGAAGGCTCACCTTGGCTTTAAAGGAAAGTGGGGACTATGATTTGATATGGAAGGCTCACCTTGGCTTTAAAGGAAAGTGGGGACTATGATTTGATATGGAAGGCTCAACTTGGCTTTAAAGGAAAGTGGGGACTATGATTTGATATGGAAGGCTCAACTTGGCTTTAAAGGAAAGTGGGGACTATGATTTGATATGGAAGGCTCAACTTGGCTTTAAAGGAAAGTGGGGACTATGACTTGATATGGAAGGCTCAACTTGGCTTTAAAGGAAAGTGGGGACTATGATTTGATATGGAAGGCTCAACTTGGCTTTAAAGGAAAGTGGGGACTATTGATATGATAGGCTCAACTTGGGCTTCAACAGTGAGTGCTTTGTATGAAATAAAACAATTCGATTTTCAATTCTTATTGACTGAAATGCTGAATATCAGTGATTTTATTCATCATCGGCTAGCAAGGATTTCCACTCCCCATGAGTATCATTTCCCAGAGCTGCTCTTCATCTCACAGTGTTTCTAAGGGTTGTCCGTTCTCAGGACAGTCTTATGGTAGAAGAGTACAGTCTTGGCCTCAGGGTAATATTTGCTCTGAAGATTAACTGAAAGCCATCTCATTACTGGACTAATTTATGTCAATTACCGTTAGGCTACTGCAATTACCCACAATGCATCTCAACCGTCCGCAACAAACCTCGACTTTGTTCCTAAAAAACAAGCTGAGTAACCGAGAGGAAGTCGCTCCAGGAGAAAACTAGAAAACTAGAATAAGGAACAACTGTACCTGGAACTTCCTTTGACTTCCAGCTGCGTTCTGCTTTGTGGGCATATGGAGTCCCCCCCGGGGGCACAATGGTGTATCCATCCAATCCACTCATTATTTATTCATAGTAGGAAACAGGGACTGGTCTCCCCCTCAGGGGGCTCCTGGTACATTTTGTTCACATGATTTGGGAATGCCCAGGGGTTTTACGTTTCTGGAGTTGTGGTATGTGGGGGTGGAGGGGGTGGGTGTGTGGGGGGGTTGGGGGGGGGGTGTGGGGGTTGGGGGGTGTGGGGGGACTGTTGGTCTTGTTCGGTCTGGTCACTTGTTTCTTGGTTCATGTTTTGTATGGTAGCGATGTCTTTGATCTAAATGTCTCTGTATTTTATTGATGGCATTTCCTTATTTGTTATTATCAACTAACTAACTAAAATGTTTTATAAATGAATAAATAGTGTATTCTGTTGATTTTACAGGTCCACAATGACCCAGACTGCCGCTCGTCTCCCTACTCCTGCACGCGGTCAGTTAGTCTCTTCCTGCCCTGGGAAGGAGAGATCAGGTTGCACAGGTCCAAAGTTACCTTCAAGGGACAGAGGTAATCGATTGAGTTGATCGACTGATTGATTGGCTGAGTGATTGATTACAGGTTTGTTTAATAAATGTTTTATAAGCAGATGTAAAATAAGATCTGAGAAAGGTGTTAAAATGAAGTGCTCTCCGTTGTGACATCACAATGTGTTGTAAGTGAGTCTGGTCTCCGTTGTGACATCACAATGTGTTGTAGTGAGTCTGGTCTCCGTTGTGACATCACAATGTGTTGTAGTGAGTCTGGTCTCCGTTGTGACATCACAATGCGTTGTAGTGAGTCTGGTCTCCGTTGTGACATCACAATGCGTTGTAGTGAGTCTGGTCTCCGTTGTGACATCACAATGCGTTGTAGTGAGTCTGGTCTCCGTTGTGACATCACAATGCGTTGTAGTGAGTCTGGTCTCCGTTGTGACATCACAATGCGTTGTAGTGAGTCTGGTCTCCGTTGTGACATCACAATGCGTTGTAGTGAGTCTGGTCTCCGTTGTGACTATCACAATGTGTTGTAGTGAGTCTGGTCTCCGTTGTGACATCACAATGTGTTGTAGTGAGTCTGGTCTCCGTTGTGACATCACAATGTGTTGTAGTGAGTCTGGTCTCCGTTGTGACATCACAATGTGTTGTAGTGAGTCTGGTCTCCGTTGTGACATCACAATGCATTGTAGTGAGTCTGGTCCCCGTTGTGACATCACAATGTGTTGTAGTGAGTCTGGTCTCCGTTGTGACATCACAATGTGTTGTAGTGAGTCTGGTCTCCGTTGTGACATCACAATGCGTTGTAGTGAGTCTGGTCTCCGTTGTGACATCACAATGTGTTGTAGTGAGTCTGGTCTCTGTTGTGACATCACAATGTGTTGTAGTGAGTCTGGTCTCCGTTGTGACATCACAATGTGTTGTAATGAGTCTAGTCTCTGTTGTGACATCACAATGTGTTGTAGTGAGTCTGGTCTCTGTTGTGACATCACAATGTGTTGTAGTGAGTCTGGTCTCCGTTGTGACATCACAATGTGTTGTAGTGAGTCTGGTCTCCGTTGTGACATCACAATGTGTTGTAGTGAGTCTGGTCTCCGTTGTGACATCACAATGTGTTGTAGTGAGTCTGGTCTCCGTTGTGACATCACAATGTGTTGTAGTGAGTCTGGTCTCCAGACAACATATTGAGGTCTTGTCTCTGTGTTTTTACTGAGTCTGGTCTCGGACAACGAGGTCTCGTAATTTCTTGCCGAGTCCAACCGGAGCCACCGGATTGAAAATCATATAATTACCAGCTCTCATTCAGTCGGCCCATAAAACCTCTTCGCCATGGCCAAATATCCACACTCCTTTCATGACACAATATCTCATCGACTATTGAAACCTGCCTGGGCATTCTACTTTACTCATAACATTACTGTCCTTCACTGTTGTTGACAAATATCCTCAAACATTGTGGCGGTGGTCAGAATGTCCTTGATTTGCTGGTCGATAAGACATTGTTTCACAGCTCTATTTAGTAGGGGGGGTGGAACCTATTTAGGGGGTGGAACCTACTTAAGTCTTTTCATCTGTTATAGACCTGTTTCAAATCAAATTAAATCAGTGGGTTAGTGATAATGTGTAGAGTGTCTCTCTGTTTGTCCTCAGCATCCATTTCATCACCATTCGGAATATCTAAAGAGTCCATTTGTTCTTCTGAAATATGACCACAGTAATACTGGACATTTTGAGATCTTGATATCATGATGATTTGACACATTTACAACCGTGGTCTTGAAATTGGACTTGCATCGTTCTTGACTTGTGTTACAATAATGCTGGTACGAACTCGAACCCAGATGCAGTGAAATGCAGCCAGCAGAGATAAGGGTACATCCAGATCTTTGACTTCAAGTCTTGACGGAAAACAAAAGCACAAGACTAAACAAAACACGAAACTTAACAGATGCAGGACAACAGAGGAATCTAAATAGCAAGGCACCCAGGTGAACAGAGAAGGTAATTAAACCACAGGTGAAACCAATACGTAATGATCAGGGTAACCGTGGAAACTAGAAAACAAGGTAACCAATCAAATCGAACAGAAACTGTGACAACTTGGTCTCGGACCCCTCACCCCCCTCCCTGTCTTGGTCTTGACCCGAACTGAAAGAGAGGTAGTGGGTGTGCAGTCTTTCAGGTGTCCAACTCCTGGTCTGTCTCAACTAATTGAGGTCCAGAATAAGAGTGAATGAAAGACCTACAATCGTGGCCAAACGTTTTGAGAATGACACAAAAATACATTTTCACAAATCTGCTGCCTCCGTTTGTATGATGGCAATTTGCATAAACTCCAGAATGTTATGAAGTGTGATCAGATGAATTGCAATTAATTGCAAAGTCCCTCTTTGCCATGCAAATGAACTGAATCCCCCAAAAAACATTTCCACTGCATTTCAGCCCTGCCACAAAAGGACCAGCTGACATGATGCCATTGACGAGGACAAGGCTGGAGAGCACTCTATCATTCTGATTCAGTTCGAATAACAGACTGGAAGCTTTAAAAGAGGGTGGTGCTTGTTCTTCCTCTGTCAATCATGGTTACCTGCAAGGAAACACGTGCCGTCATCATTGCTTTGCACAAAAAGGGCTTCACAGGCAAGGATATTGCTGCCTGTAAGATTGCACCTAAATCAACCATTTATCAGATCATCAAGAACTTCAAGGAGAGCGGTTCAATTGTTGTGAAGAAGGCTTCAGGGCGCCCAAGAAAATCCAGCAAGTGCCAGGACCGTCTCCTAAATTTGATTCAGCTGCGGGATCGGGGCACCACCAGTACATAACTTGCTCAGGAATGGCAGCAGGCAGGGGTGAGTACATCTGCACACACAGTGAGGCGAAGACTTTTGGAGGATGGCCTGGTGTCAGGAAGGGCAGCAAAGAAGCCACTTCTCTCCAGGAAAAACATCAGGGACAGACTGATATTCTGCAAAAGGTACAGGGATTGGACTGCTGAGGACTGGGGTAAAGTCATTCTCTCTGATGAATCCCTTTTCCCATTGTTTGCGGCATCTGCCAACAGTAAAGCATCCTGAGACCAATCATGTGTGGGGTTGCTTCTCAGCCAAGGGAGTGGGCTCACTCACAATTTTGCCTAAGAACACAGCCATGAATAAAGAATGGTAGCAACGCATCCTCCGAGAGCAACTTCTCCCAACCGTCCTGGAACAGTTTGGTGACAAACAATGCCCTTTCCAGCATGATGGAGCACCTCGCTATGAGGTAAAAGTGATAACTAAGTGTCTCAGGGAACAAATCATCGATATTTTGGGTCCATGGCCAGGAAACTCCCCAAACCTTAATCCCATTGAGATCTTGTGGTCAATCATCAAGAGGCGGGTGGACAAACAAAACCCCACAAGTTCTGACAAACTCCAAACATTGATTTTGTAAGAATGGGCTGCCATCAGTCAGGATGTGGCCCAGAAGTGAATTGACAGCATGCCAGGGTGGATTGCAGAGGTCTTGAAAAAGAAGGGTCAACACTGAAAGTATTGACTCTATGCATCAACTTCATGTAATTGTCAATAAAAGCCTTTGACACTTATGAAATGCTTTTAATTATACTTCAGTATTCCATAGTAACATCTGACAAAAATATCTAAAGACACTGAAACAGAAAATCTTGTGAAAATTAATATTTGTGTCATTCTCAAAACTTTTGGCCACGACTGTACACACTTAGAGAACCCTGGTTGACTGATTTGACCTCTCCTCTCCTCCTCCTCCTCCTCCCATCCTCCCATCCTCCTCCTTCTCTCCTCCCTCCCATCCTCCTCTCCTCCTTCTCTCTTCGTCCTCCTCTCCACCTCCTCCCGTCCCTCCTCTCCTCCTCCCATCCTTCTCTCCTCCTCCCGTCCCTCCTCTCCACCTCCTCCTCTCCTCCTCCCCCTCCTTATCTCCTCCTCTCCTCCTTCTCTCCTCCTCCCATCCTCCTCTCCTCCTTCTCTCATCCTCTCCTCCCATCCTCCTCTCCTCCTTCTCTCCTCCTCCCATACTCCTCTCCTCCTTCTCTCCTCCTCCTCTCCTCCTCTCCTCCTTCTCTCCTCCTCCTGTCCTCCTTCTCCTCCCGTCCTCCTCTCATCCTTTTCTCCTCCTCCCGTCTTTCTCTCCTCCTCCCGTCCTCCTCTCCACCTCCTCCCGGACCTCCTCCCCCTCCCCTCCTCCTCCTCCCATCCTTCTCTCCTCATCCCGTCCTCCTCTCCTCCTCCTCTCCTCCTCCCCTCCTCCCATCCTTCTCTCCTCCTTCTGTCCTCCTCTCCTCCTCCCCTCCTCCCATCCTTCTCTCCTCCTTCTGTCCCCCTCTCCTCCTCTCCTCCCGTCCTCCTTCTCTCCTCTTCCCGCCCTCCTCACCTCCTCCCATCCTCCTCTCCTCCTTCTCTCCTTCTCCCACCATGCAGTGTTCAGCTGCCTCACCACATCCATGACGTGGAGCTGGAGAGGATCTCCCGCTATGTCTTGGTGACCCAGCAACATGGCTTCACCCTGGCCTGGGACGGACACAGTGGCTCTGTCTACATCAAGCTGAGCCCAGAGTGGGTGGGCAGGACCTGCGGTCTCTGTGGCAACTTCAACGCAGACGTACAGGATGACCTGAAGACCAGCTACGGTAAGAACAGAGAAAGAGAGAACAGTAGAGGATGACCTAAAGACCAGCTACGGAGGAACAGAGAAAGAGAGAATAGTAGAGGATGACCTAAAGACCAGCTACGGTAAGAACAGAGAAAGAGAGAACTGTAGAGGAGGGACTGATGACCAGCTATGGTAAGAACAGAGAAAGAGAGAACAGTAGAGGAGGGACTGAAGACCAGTTACGGTAAGAACAGAGAAAGAGAGAACAGTAGAGGGGGGACTGAAGACCAGCTACGGTAAGAACAGAGAAAGAGAGAACAGTAGAGGAGGGACTGAAGACCAGCTACGGTAAGAACAGAGAAAGAGAGAACAGTAGAGGATGGACTGATGACCAGCTACGGTAAAAAAAAGAGAAAGAGAGAACAGTAGAGGATGGACTGATGACCAGCTACGGTAAGAACAGAGAAAGAGAGAACAGTAGAGGAGGGACTGAAGACCAGCTACGGTAAGAACAGAGAATGAGAGAACAGTAGAGGGGGGACTGAAGACCAGCTACGGTAAGAACAGAGAAAGAGAGAACAGTAGAGGAGGGACTGAAGACCAGCTACGGTAAGAACAGAGAAAGAGAGGACAGTAGAGGATGACCTAAAGACCAGCTACGGTAAGAACAGAGAAAGAGAGAACAGTAGAGGAGGGACTGAAGACCAGCTACGATAAGAACAGAGAAAGAGAGAACAGTAGAGGATGACCTAAAGACCAGCTACGGTAAGAACAGAGAAAGAGAGAACAGTAGAGGATGACCTAAAGACCAGCTACGGTAAGAACAGAGAAAGAGAGAACAGTAGAGGATGACCTAAAGACCAGCTATGGTAAGAACAGAGAATGAGAGAACAGTAGAGGGGGGACTGAAGACCAGCTACGGTAAGAACAGAGAAAGAGAGAACAGTAGAGGAGGGACTAAAGACCAGCTACGGTAAGAACAGAGAAAGAGAGAACAGTAGAGGATGACCTAAAGACCAGCTACGGTAAGAACAGAGAAAGAGAGAACAGTAGAGGAGGGACTGAAGACCAGCTACGGTAAGAACAGAGAAAGAGAGAACAGTAGAGGAGGGACTGAAGACCAGCTACGGTAAGAACAGAGAAAGAGAGAACAGTAGAGGAGGGACTGAAGACCAGCTACGAAGAACAGAGAAAGAGAGGACAGTAGAGGATGACCTAAAGACCAGCTACGGTAAGAACAGAGAAAGAGAGAACAGTAGAGGAGGGACTGAAGACCAGCTACGATAAGAACAGAGAAAGAGAGAACAGTAGAGGATGACCTAAAGACCAGCTACGGTAAGAACAGAGAAAGAGAGAACAGTAGAGGAGGGACTGAAGACCAGCTACGGTAAGAACAGAGAAAGAGAGGACAGTAGAGGATGACCTAAAGACCAGCTACGGTAAGAACAGAGAAAGAGAGAACAGTAGAGGAGGGACTGAAGACCAGCTACGATAAGAACAGAGAAAGAGAGAACAGTAGAGGATGACCTAAAGACCAGCTACGGTAAGAACAGAGAAAGAGAGAACTGTAGAGGATGACCTAAAGACCAGCTACGGTAAGAACAGAGAAAGAGAGAACAGTAGAGGATGACCTAAAGACCAGCTACGGTAAGAACAGAGAAAGAGAGGACAGTAGAGGATGACCTAAAGACCAGCTACGATAAGAACAGAGAAAGAGAGAACAATAGAGGAAGGACTGAAGACCAGCTACGGTAAGAACAGAGGAAGAGAGAACAGTAGAGGAGGGACTGAAGACCAGCTATGGTAAGAACAGAGAAAGAGAGAACAGTAGAGGAGGGACTGAAGACCAGCTACGGTAAGAACAGAGAAAGAGAGGACAGTAGAGGATGACCTAAAGACCAGCTACGGTAAGAACAGAGAAAGAGAGAACAGTAGAGGAGGGACTGAAGACCAGCTATGGTAAGAACAGAGAAAGAGAGAACAGTAGAGGAGGGACTGAAGACCAGCTACGGTAAGAACAGAGAAAGAGAGAACAGTAGAGGAGGGACTGAAGACCAGCTACGTTAAGAACAGAGAAAGAGAGAACTGTAGAGGAGGGACTGATGACCAGCTATGGTAAGAACAGAGAAAGAGAGAACAGTAGAGGAGGGACTGAAGACCAGCTACGGTAAGAACAGAGAAAGAGAGAACAGTAGAGGAGGGACTGAAGACCAGCTACGGTAAGAACAGAGAAAGAGAGAACAGTAGAGGATGACCTAAAGACCAGCTACGGTAAGAACAGAGAAAGAGAGAACAGTAGAGGAGGGACTGAAGACCAGCTACGGTAAGAACAGAGAAAGAGAGAACAGTAGAGGAGGGACTGAAGACCAGCTACGGTAAGAACAGAGAAAGAGTCACAGGTCAGATCCAGTAATGGTGGCCCCTCCCTCTGTAAAGCTCACAGGGGTGCAGGCTTTTGCTCCATCTCAGCTGTAACACACCTGATTCAGCTGATCAACGTCCCGAAGAGCACCTTACTGCTACAATCAGGTGGTCAAGGTCCTGAAGAGCACCTTACTGCTACAATCAGGTGGTCAAGGTCCTGAAGAGCACCTTACTGCTACAATCAGGTGGTCAATGCCCTGAAGAGCACATTACTGCTACAATCAGGTGGTCAAGGTCCTGAAGAGCACCTTACTGCTACAATCAGGTGGTCAAGGTCCTGACGAGCACCTTACTGCTACAATCAGGTGGTCAAGGTACTGAAGAGCACCTTACTGCTACAATCAGGTGGTCAAGGTCCTGACGAGCACCTTACTGCTACAATCAGGTGGTCAAGGGCCTGAAGAGCACCTTACTGCTACAATCAGGTGGTCAAGGCCCTGAAGAGCACCTTACTGCTACAATCAGGTGGTCAAGGCCCTGAAGAGCACCTTACTGCTACAATCAGGTGGTCAAGGTACTGACGAGCACCTTACTGCTACAATCAGGTGGTCAAGGCCCTGAAGAGCACATTACTGCTACAATCAGGTGGTCAAGGGCCTGAAGAGCACCTTACTGCTACAATCAGGTGGTCAAGGGCCTGAAGAGCACCTTACTGCTACAATCAGGTGGTCAAGGTCCTGAAGAGCACATTACTGCTACAATCAGGTGGTCAAGGTACTGACGAGCACCTTACTGCTACAATCAGGTGGTCAAGGCCCTGAAGAGCACCTTACTGCTACAATCAGGTGGTCAAGGCCCTGAAGAGCACATTACTGCTACAATCAGTTGGTCAAGGCCCTGAAGAGCACCTTACTGCTACAATCAGGTGGTCAAGGCCCTGAAGAGCACATTACTGCTACAATCAGGTGGTCAAGGCCCTGAAGAGCACATTACTGCTACAATCAGGTGGTCAAGGCCCTGAAGAGCACCTTACTGCTACAATCAGGTGGTCAAGGCCCTGAAGAGCACCTTACTTACAATCAGGTGGTCAAGGTACTGACAACCTCACAATCAGGTGGTCAAGGCCCTGAAGAGCACATTACTGCACCAGGTGGTCAAGGGCCTGAAGAGCACCTACTGCTACAATCAGGTGGTCAAGGGCCTGAAGAGCACCTTACTGCTACAATCAGGTGGTCAAGGTCCCGAAGAGCACCTTACTGCTACAATCAGGTGGTCAAGGTCCCGCACCTACTGCTACAATCAGGTGGTCAAGGTCCTGACGAGCACCTTACTGCTACAATCAGGTGGTCAAGGCCCTGAAGAGCACCTTACTGCTACAATCAGGTGGTCAAGGTCCTGAAGAGCACCTTACTGCTACAATCAAGTGGTCAAGGTACTGACGAGCACCTTACTGCTACAATCAGGTGGTCAAGGCCCTGAAGAGCACCTTACTGCTACAATCAGGTGGTCAAGGTCCTGAAGAGCACCTTACTGCTACAATCAGGTGGTCAAGGTACTGAAGAGCACCTTACTGCTACAATCAGGTGTTCAAGGCCCTGAAGAGCACCTTACTGCTACAATCAGGTGGTCAAGGTCCTGAAGAGCACCTTACTGCTACAATCAGGTGGTCAAGGCCCTGAAGAGCACCTTACTGCTACAATCAGGTGATCAAGGTCCTGACGAGCACCTTACTGCTACAATCAGGTGATCAAGGCCCTGAAGAGCACCTTACTGCTACAATCAGGTGGTCAAGGCCCTGAAGAGCACCTTACTGCTACAATCAGGTGGTCAAGGTACTGACGAGCACCTTACTGCTACAATCAGGTGGTCAAGGTACTGACGAGCACCTTACTGCTACCATCAGGTGGTCAAGGTCCCGAAGAGCACCTTACTGCTACCATCAGGTGGTCAAGGTCCTGAAGAGCACCTTACTGCTACAATCAAGTGGTCAAGGTACTGACGAGCACCTTACTGCTACAATCAGGTGGTCAAGGTCCTGACGAGCACCTTACTGCTACAATCAGGTGGTCAAGGTCCCGAAGAGCACCTTACTGCTACAATCAGGTGGTCAAGGTCCCGAAGAGCACCTTACTGCTACAATCAGGTGGTCAAGGTACTGAAGAGCACCTTACTGCTACAATCAGGTGATCAAGGCCCTGAAGAGCACCTTACTGCTACAATCAGGTGGTCAAGGCCCTGAAGAGCACCTTACTGCTACAATCAGGTGGTCAAGGTCCCGAAGAGCACCTTACTGCTACAATCAGGTGATCAAGGCCCTGAAGAGCACCTTACTGCTACAATCAGGTGGTCAAGGCCCTGAAGAGCACCTTACTGCTACAATCAGGTGGTCAAGGCCCTGACGAGCACCTTACTGCTACAATCAGGTGGTCAAGGCCCTGAAGAGCACCTTACTGCTACAATCAGGTGGTCAAGGTCCCGAAGAGCACCTTACTGCTACAATCAGGTGGTCAAGGCCCTGAAGAGCACCTTACTGCTACAATCAGGTGGTCAAGGCCCTGAAGAGCACCTTACTGCTACAATCAGGTGGTCAAGGTCCTGAGGAGCACCTTACTGCTACAATCAGGTGGTCAAAGTCCTGAAGAGCACCTTACTGCTACAATCAGGTGATCAAGGCCCTGAAGAGCACCTTACTGCTACAATCAGGTGGTCAAGGTCCTGAAGAGCACATTACTGCTACAATCAGGTGGTCAAAGTCCTGAAGAGCACCTTACTGCTACAATCAGGTTGTCAAGGCCCTGAAGAGCACCTTACTGCTACAATCAGGTGGTCAAGGTCCTGAAGAGCACCTTACTGCTACAATCAGGTGGTCAAGGCCCTGAAGAGCACCTTACTGCTACAATCAGGTGGTCAAGGTCCTGAAGAGCACCTTACTGCTACAATCAGGTGGTCAAGGTCCTGAAGAGCACCTTACTGCTACAATCAGGTTGTCAAGGTCCTGACGAGCACCTTACTGCTACAATCAGGTGATCAAGGCCCTGAAGAGCACCTTACTGCTACAATCAGGTGATCAAGGTACTGACGAGCACCTTACTGCTACAATCAGGTGATCAAGGCCCTGAAGAGCACCTTACTGCTACAATCAGGTGATCAAGGTACTGACGAGCACCTTACTGCTACAATCAGGTGATCAAGGCCCTGAAGAGCACATTACTGCTACAATCAGGTGATCAAGGTACTGACGAGCACATTACTGCTACAATCAGGTTGTCAAGGCCCTGAAGAGCACCTTACTGCTACAATCAGGTGTGTTAGAAGTAGGGCTGGAACAACATCTTGTCGCGGTGGTAATGTTCTGCTGTGCTCCGCCTGTCTCCCCATACAGGTGTGGTGACGGAGGACCTGTCCATGTTTGGGAACAGCTGGGTGGAGGAGGAGCTTCACCAGGCCAGGTGTCCCATGGTGCCCTTCATGTTCCCCTCGCCCTGCGCCTCACGTGACCCACACATACTACTGGTGAGTAACCCTGACCCACACATACTACTGGTGAGTAACCCTGACCCGCACATACTACTGGTGAGTAACCCTGACCCACACACACTACTAGTGAGTAACCCTGACCCTCACATACTACTGGTGAGTAACCCTGACCCGCACATACTACTGGTGAGTAACCCTGACCCACACATACTACTGGTGAGTAACCCTGACCCGCACATACTACTGGTGAGTAACCCTGACCCGCACATACTACTGGTGAGTAACCCTGACCCGCACATACTACTGGTGAGTAACCCTGACCCGCACATACTACTGGTGAGTAACCCTGACCCGCACATACTACTGGTGAGTAACCCTGACCCGCACATACTACTGGTGAGTAACCCTGACCCGCACATACTACTGGTGAGTAACCCTGACCCGCACATACTACTGGTGAGTAACCCTGACCCACACACACTACTAGTGAGTAACCCTGACCCTCACATACTACTGGTGAGTAACCCTGACCCACACATACTACTGGTGAGTAACCCTGACCCGCACATACTACTGGTGAGTAACCCTGACCCGCACATACTACTGGTGAGTAACCCTGACCCTCACATACTAATGGTGAGTAACCCTGACCCGCACATACTACTGGTGAGTAACCCTGACCTGCACATACTACTGGTGAGTAACCCTGACCCACACATACTACTGGTGAGTAACCCTGACCCGCACATACTACTGGTGAGTAACCCTGACCCACACATACTACTGGTGAGTAACCCTGACCCACACATACTACTGGTGAGTAACCCTGACCCGCACATACTACTGGTGAGTAACCCTGACCCACACATACTACTGGTGAGTAACCCTGACCCACACATACTACTGGTGAGTAACCCTGACCCACACATACTACTGGTGAGTAACCCTGACCCTCACATACTACTGGTGAGTAACCCTGACCCGCACATACTACTGGTGAGTAACCCTGACCCACACATACTACTGGTGAGTAACCCTGACCCTCACATACTACTGGTGAGTAACCCTGACCCACACATACTACTGGTGAGTAACCCTGACCCACACATACTACTGGTGAGTAACCCTGACCCTCACATACTACTGGTGAGTAACCCTGACCCACACATACTACTGGTGAGTAACCCTGACCCGCACATACTACTGGTGAGTAACCCTGACCCACACATACTACTGGTGAGTAACCCTGACCCTCACATACTACTGGTGAGTAACCCTGACCCACACATACTACTGGTGAGTAACCCTGACCCACACATACTACTGGTGAGTAACTCTGACCCACACATACGGGTGGGGAATAACCCTGACCCACACATACTACTGGTGAGTAACCCTGACCCACACATACAGGTAGTGAATAACCCTGACATTAACCTCACATACAGGTAGTGAATAACCCTGACCTTAACCCTCACATACAGGTAGTGAATAACCCTGACCTTAACCCTCACATACAGGTAGTGAATAACCCTGACCTTAACCCTCACATACAGGTAGTGAATAACCCTGACCCACACATACAGGTAGTTAATAACCCTGACCTTAACCTCACATACAGGTAGTGAATAGCCCTGACCTTAACCCTCACATACAGGTAGTGAATAACCCTGACCTTAACCTCACATACAGGTAACCCTTGAATAACCCTGACCTTAACCTCACATACAGGAAGTGATTGTGTTATGAAGACATCTCTGTTGCTGCTAACTGCCAAGTCTCTGCTTGGACCAGTGGTTCTCAGTCTCTACATGAGGGACCACAATTATTTAAAAAGGACATTTTTGAATCTTACACACTTTTTTAGATTTAATTATCCTAAATTGAACTACTCTAACTCTGTGTGTGTTCTTTATTTTCCTGTTCTGGGTTTGTGTGATTAATTTCCTGTTCTGGGTTTGTGTGATTAATTTCCTGTTCTGGGTTTGTGTGATTAATTTCCTGTTCTGGGTTTGTGTGATTAATTTCCTGTTCTGTGTTTGTGTGATTAATTTCCTGTTCTGGGTTTGTGTGATTCATTTCCTGTTCTGGGTTTGTGTGATTAATTTCCTGTTCTGGGTTTGTGTGATTAATTTCCTGTTCTGGGTTTGTGTGAGGTAAACTTGGACCTTGTGCTTACTTTGTTTTCACCAACAGAAAGTGGAGGAGGTGTGTGCAATGCTTCTGATGGAACCATTTACCGGCTGTCATGAGTTTGTCAGTCCTCTGTCTTACATGGCTAGCTGCTCCAACGACCTCTGTCTGTAAGTACTGACTAGTCACCAACGACCTCTGTCTTACATGGCTAGCTGCTCCAACGACCTCTGTCTGTAAGTACTGACTAGTCACCAACGACCTCTGTCTTACATGGCTAGCTGCTCCAACGACCTCTGTCTATAAGTACTGACTAGTCACCAACGACCTCTGTCTTACATGGCTAGCTGCTCCAACGACCTCTGTCTATTAGTACTGACTAGTCACCAACGACCTCTGTCTTACATGGCTAGCTGCTCCAACGACCTCTGTCTGTAAGTACTGACTAGTCACCAACGACCTCTGTCTTACATGGCTAGCTGCTCCAACGACCTCTGTCTGTTAGTAATAACTAGTCACCAACGACCTCTATCTGTAAGTACTGACTAGTCACCAACGACCTCTGTCTCTAAGTACTGACTAGTCACCAACGACCTCTGTCTGTAAGTACTGACTAGTCACCAACGACCTCTGTCTTATGGCTAGCTGCACCAACGACCTAAGTACTGACTAGTCACCAACGACCTCTGTCTCTAAGTACTGACTAGTCACCAACGACCTCTGTCTCTAAGTACTGACTAGTCACCAACGACCTCTGTCTGTAAGTACTGACTAGTCACCAACGACCTCTGTCTATAAGTACTGACTAGTCACCAACGACCTCTGTCTATAAGTACTGACTAGTCACCAACGACCTCTGTCTATAAGTACTGACTAGTCACCAACGACCTCTGTCTGTAAGTACTGACTAGTCACCAACGACCTCTGTCTATAAGTACTGACTAGTCACCAACGACCTCTGTCTTACATGGCTAGCTGCTCCAACGACCTCTGTCTGTTAGTACTGACTAGTCACCAACGACCTCTGTTATTAATAACTAGTCACCAACGACCTCTGTTAGTAATGACTAGTCACGAACGACCTCTGTCTGTTAGTACTGACTAGTCACCAACGACCTCTGTTATTAATAACTAGTCACCAACGACCTCTGTTATTAATAACTAGTCACCAACGACCTCTGTTATTAATAACTAGTCACCAACGACCTCTGTTATTAATAACTAGTCACCAACAACTTCTGTTAGTAATAACTAGTCACCAACGACCTCTGTTAGTAATAACTAGTCACCAACGACCTCTGTTAGTAATAACTAGTCACCAACGACCTCTGTCTGTAAGTACTGACTAGTCACCAACGACCTCTGTCTTACATGGCTAGCTGCTCCAACGACCTCTGTCTGTAAGCACTGACTAGTCACCAACGACCTCTGTCTTACATGGCTAGCTGCTCCAACGACCTCTGTCTGTAAGTACTGACTAGTCACCAACGACCTCTGTTAGTAATAACTAGTCACCAACGACCTCTGTCTATTAGTACTGACTAGTCACCAATGACCTCTGTCTTACATGGCTAGCTGCTCCAACGACCTCTGTCTGTAAGCACTGACTAGTCACCAACGACCTCTGTCTTACATGGCTAGCTGCTCCAACGACCTCTGTCTGTAAGTACTGACTAGTCACCAACGACCTCTGTCTTACATGGCTAGCTGCTCCAACGACCTCTGTCTCTAAGTACTGACTAGTCACCAACGACCTCTGTCTGTAAGTACTGACTAGTCACCAACGACCTCTGTCTATTAGTACTGACTAGTCACCAACGACCTCTGTCTATTAGTACTGACTAGTCACCAACGACCTCTGTCTGTTAGTAATGACTAGTCACCAACGACCTCTGTCTATTAGTACTGACTAGTCACCAACGACCTCTGTCTATTAGTACTGACTAGTCACCAACGACCTCTGTCTGTTAGTAATGACTAGTCACCAACGACCTCTGTCTGTAAGTACTGACTAGTCACCAACGACCTCTGTCTCTAAGTACTGACTAGTCACCAACGACCTCTGTCTATAAGTACTGACTAGTCACCAACGACCTCTGTCTGTAAGTACTGACTAGTCACCAACGACCTCTGTCTATAAGTACTGACTAGTCACCAACGACCTCTGTCTCTAAGTACTGACTAGTCACCAACGACCTCTGTCTGTTAGTACTGACTAGTCACCAACGACCTCTGTCTGTTAGTAATGACTAGTCACCAACGACCTCTGTCTGTAAGTACTGACTAGTCACCAACGACCTCTGTCTATAAGTACTGACTAGTCACCAACGACCTCTGTCTGTAAGTACTGACTAGTCACCAACGACCTCTGTCTATAAGTACTGACTAGTCACCAACGACCTCTGTCTCTAAGTACTGACTAGTCACCAACGACCTCTGTCTGTTAGTACTGACTAGTCACCAACGACCTCTGTCTGTTAGTACTGACTAGTCACCAACGACCTCTGTCTGTAAGTACTGACTAGTCACCAACGACCTCTGTCTGTTAGTAATGACTAGTCTCCAACGACCTCTGTCTGTAAGTACTGACTAGTCACCAACGACCTCTGTCTGTTAGTAATGACTAGTCACCAACGACCTCTGTCTCTAAGTACTGACTAGTCACCAACGACCTCTGTCTGTAAGTAATAACTAGTCACCAACGACCTCTGTCTGTAAGTACTGACTAGTCACCAACGACCTCTGTCTGTAAGTACTGACTAGTCACCAACGACCTCTGTCTGTTAGTAATAACTAGTCACCAACGACCTCTGTCTCTAAGTACTGACTAGTCACCAACGACCTCTGTCTGTAAGTACTGACGAGTCACCAACGACCTCTGTTAGTACTGACTAGTCACCAACGACCTCTGTTAGTAATAACTAGTCACCAACGACCTCTGTTAATATTAACTAGTCACCAACGACCTCTGTTAGTATTAACTAGTCTACAAATACTACAACTAGGAACATTACTATAATCATTTTTGTACGTGATGAAAACTGCAAAATGGATACTTCTTCATCCCTTCCACTGTAAGTGTTTTGTACGTGTTCTAAACTACATCCCTTCTCTGTAAGTGTTTTGTACATGTTCTAAACTACATCCCTTCTCTGTAAGTGTTTTGTACCTGTTCTAAACTACATCCCTTCTCTGTAAGTGTTTTGTATGTGTTCTAAACTACATCCCTTCTCTGTAAGTGTTTTGTACGTGTTCTAAACTACATCCCTTCTCTGTAAGTGTTTTGTATGTGTTCTAAACTACATCCCTTCTCTGTAAGTGTTTTGTATGTGTTCTAAACTACATCCCTTCTCTGTAAGTGTTTTGTACATGTTCTAAACTACATCCCTTCTCTGTAAGTGTTTTGTATGTGTTCTAAACTACATCCCTTCTCTGTAAGTGTTTTGTATGTGTTCTAAACTACATCCCTTCTCTGTAAGTGTTTTGTACCTGTTCTAAACTACATCCCTTCTCTGTAAGTGTTTTGTATGTGTTCTAAACTACATCCCTTCTCTGTAAGTGTTTTGTACATGTTCTAAACTACATCCCTTCTCTGTAAGTGTTTTGTACATGTTCTAAACTACATCCCTTCCACTGTAAGTGTTTTGTATGTGTTCTAAACTACATCCCTTCCTCTGTAAGTGTTTTGTAGGTATTCTAAACTACATCCCTTCTCTGTAAGTGTTTTGTAGGTATTCTAAACTACATCCCTTCTCTGTAAGTGTTTTGTAGGTATTCTAAACTAAATCCCTTCTCTGTAATTGTTTTGTACGTGTTCTAAACTACATCCCTTCTCTGTAAGTGTTTTGTACGTGTTCTAAACTACATCCCTTCTCTGTAAGTGTTTTGTATGTGTTCTAAACTACATCCCTTCTCTGTAAGTGTTTTGTATGTGTTCGAAACTACATCCCTTCTCTGTAAGTGTTTTGTACGTGTTCTAAACTACATCCCTTCTCTGTAAGTGTTTTGTATGTGTTCTAAACTACATCCCTTCTCTGTAAGTGTTTTGTACCTGTTCTAAACTACATCCCTTCTCTGTAAGTGTTTTGTATGTGTTCTAAACTACATCCCTTCTCTCTAAGTGTTTTGTACATGTTCTAAACTACATCCCTTCTCTGTAAGTGTTTTGTACATGTTCTAAACTACATCCCTTCCACTGTAAGTGTTTTGTATGTGTTCTAAACTACATCCCTTCCTCTGTAAGTGTTTTGTAGGTATTCTAAACTACATCCCTTCTCTGTAAGTGTTTTGTAGGTGTTCTAAACTACATCCCTTCTCTGTAAGTGTTTTGTATTCTAAACTAAATCCCTTCTCTGTAATTGTTTTGTATGTGTTCTAAACTACATCCCTTCTCTGTAAGTGTTTTGTACATGTTCTAAACTACATCCCTTCTCTGTAAGTGTTTTGTACATGTTCTAAACTACATCCCTTCCACTGTAAGTGTTTTGTATGTGTTCTAAACTACATCCCTTCTCTGTAAGTGTTTTGTGCGTGTTCTAAACTACATCCCTTCTCTGTAAGTGTTTTGTAGGTATTCTAAACTACATCCCTTCTCTGTAAGTGTTTTGTATCCTACATCCCTTCTCTGTAAGTGTTTTGTAGGTATTCTAAACTACATCCCTTCTCTGTAAGTGTTTTGTAGGTATTCTAAACTAATCCCTTCTCTGTAAGTGTTTTGTAGGTATTCTAAACTAAATCCCTTCTCTGTAATTGTTTTGTACGTGTTCTACATCCCTTCTCTGTAAGTGTTTTGTAGGTATTCTAAACTCATCCTTCTCTGTAAGTGTTTTGTATGTGTTCTAAACTACATCCCTTCTCTGTAAGTGTTTTGTACGTGTTCTAAACTACATCCCTTCTCTGTAAGTGTTTTGTATGTGTTCTAAACTACATCCCTTCTCTGTAAGTGTTTTGTATGTGTTCTAAACTACATCCCTTCTCTGTAAGTGTTTTGTATGTGTTCGAAACTACATCCCTTCTCTGTAAGTGTTTTGTACGTGTTCTAAACTACATCCCTTCTCTGTAAGTGTTTTGTATGTGTTCTAAACTACATCCCTTCTCTGTAAGTGTTTTGTACCTGTTCTAAACTACATCCCTTCTCTGTAAGTGTTTTGTATGTGTTCTAAACTACATCCCTTCTCTCTAAGTGTTTTGTACATGTTCTAAACTACATCCCTTCTCTGTAAGTGTTTTGTACATGTTCTAAACTACATCCCTTCCACTGTAAGTGTTTTGTATGTGTTCTAAACTACATCCCTTCCTCTGTAAGTGTTTTGTAGGTATTCTAAACTACATCCCTTCTCTGTAAGTGTTTTGTAGGTATTCTAAACTACATCCCTTCTCTGTAAGTGTTTTGTAGGTATTCTAAACTAAATCCCTTCTCTGTAATTGTTTTGTACGTGTTCTAAACTACATCCCTTCTCTGTAAGTGTTTTGTACGTGTTCTAAACTACATCCCTTCTCTGTAAGTGTTTTGTACGTGTTCTAAACTACATCCCTTCCACTGTAAGTGTTTTGTATGTGTTCTAAACTACATCCCTTCTCTGTAAGTGTTTTGTGCGTGTTCTAAACTACATCCCTTCTCTGTAAGTGTTTTGTACCTGTTGTAAACTATATCCCTTCCTCTGTAAGTATTTTGTAGGTGTTGTAAAGCTTCAGTGTAAAATCCTGTCTCCCTGTCGACCTGTCTTTGGCTTCTGTTCAGTGAAAGAGTCGTATTCTGTTTTTTTATCTTGCCCTGAATGAAGGTCGGGTCCCAACGGTGATGTGGTATGCCAGGTGTTCACGGAGTATGCCCGGGCCTGTGCCCACGCCGACCACCCACTGACGGACTGGCGGACTCACATACCACAGTGTGGTAGGTTCCCTTCATAACGTTATTTACCCAAACCCTCATGCAGGATTCACTGTAGTTAGTTTTAGTGCAGATAATTAAGTGCCGTTTCAGTTGGCTTGTTGCCCCCCAAAAAACATTCCTTCAAGTCACACATGGTATGTAATTACACGAAACAAACCCCCAAGACAAATGTAATGTCAAACATTTGTAACGTTACCTCCTGTCTCGTGATGTCACTTCATGTCCCGCTAATGTCACTTCCTGTCTTGTGATGTTACCTCCTGTCTCACGGTGTCACTTCCTGTCTTGTGATGTTACTTCCTGTCTCGTGATATCACTTCATGTCCCGCTAATGTCACTTCCTGTCTTGTGATGTTACATCCTGTCTCACAGTGTCACTTCCTGTCTTGTGATGTTACCTCCTGTCTCGTGATATCACTTCATGTCCCGCTAATGTTACTTCCTGTCTTGTGATGTTACATCCTGTCTCACGGTGTCACTTCCTGTCTTGTGATGTTACTTCCTGTCTCGTGATATCACTTCATGTCCCGCTAATGTCACTTCCTGTCTTGTGATGCTACATCCTGTCTCACGGTGTTACTTCCTGTCTTGTGATGCTACATCCTGTCTCACGGTGTCACTTCCTGTGTTCCCCAGCGATGCCGTGCCCTCCCGGTCTGCAGTATAAGGAGTGCATCACCTGCTGCCCTGTGTCCTGTAACATGGACAGAATGTGCTTTGACAACAAGCTGCAGTGTCTAGACGGATGCTACTGTCCCGACGGTGAGACTTACGCTCCTGTTGTTGATTACTGTTACTTTACTTTGAAATACTCTTACATTAAAGGCACTGCGACATGAAGAAGGCCTGTGAGCCGTGACGCGTTGGTGCCTTTCTCTGTTTCGAACATGGAATCGAGGCTGAAATAATATAATAAATAATAATATAATAATAATAATAAAATAAAGTACTTCCGTTTGTTTTTGAAGTTTGATGCTTTTACACAGCTGAAACTTTGTTTGTTTGTTTTTGAAGTATGATGCTTCTACACAGCTGCAACTTGTTTAGTTTGTTATTCCCGTTCTCCCATGAGCACCTCTCTTTGTCTTCACAGGTGATTCCAAAGCAGCGCTCCCTCTTTTGTCTTGCATTTTGAAGACTTTATAAAATAAGACTTTATAAAATAAGACTTTATAAAATAAGACTTTATAAAGTAATACTTTATAAAATAAGACTTTATAAAATAATTATTTTTAAAATAATACTTTATAAAATAATACTTTATTAAATAAGACTTTATTAAATAATTATTTATAAAATAAGACTTTATAAAATAAGACTTTATAAAATAAGACTTTATAAAATTAGACGTTATAAAACAAGACTTTATAAAATAAGACTTTATAAAATAAAACTTTATAAAATAGACTTTATAAAACAAGACTTTATAAAATAAGACTTTATAAAGGGGTTGGAAAGAGTTTAGTAGAAGTCGTTTCATACCGTTAGTCATTTGTTTGTGGATAGTTTCTGAATCATTAATAAACAGTTAATAACGAATTGGTTAATTTCAATTAACGAGTTAAAACATTAGTTCTAAAGGTGTAAAATCTACTTATTACCCCTTTACAAACCACCTGTCTTCTACACTCTCCCCATATCCCCTCTCCCTGAGTTAGACCTATTAGAGACCCATATTCCAACCCATCTCTCAATGTCTAGACTAACTGAATTCTCTGTCTGTCTCCTATTCCTCTCTCTGTCTGAATGTGTCTCTCCCAGACCTGATCTATGAGGAGGGAAGTTGTGTGAAGGCCTCAGACTGTCCCTGTGAATACCACGGCATGGTCTACCCCTTCGGACAGACCGTTCAGGAGGAGTGTAACAACTGGTAGGACATCTCTCTATGATCTCATCTCTCTATCATCTCTCTATCATCTACTCTCTCTGTAATCTCTCTATCATCTCATCTCTCTACCATCTCCTCTCTCTATAATATCTCTCTCATCTCTATATCATCTCTCTATGATCTCATCTCTCTATCATCTCTCTATCATCTACTCTCTCTGTAATCTCTCTCTCATATCTATATCATCTCTCTCTCTATCATCTCTCAATCATCTCATCTCTCTATCATCACATCTCTCTATCTTGTCTGTATCATCTCATCTCTCTATCATCTCATCTCTCTATCATCTCATTGAATCTATCATCTCATCTCTCTATGATCTCACTATGATCTCATCTCTCAATCATCTCATCTCTATAATCCCTCTCTCATCTCTATATCATCTCTCTATCATCTCTTTATCATCTCTCTATCATCTCATCTCTATCATCTACTCTCTCTATAATTTCTCTCTCATCTCTATATCATCTCTTTATCATCTGATCTCTCTATCATCTCTCCTCTCTATCATCTCATTATCATCTCTCTATCATCTCTCCTCTCTATCATCTCATCTCTCATCTCTCTATCATCTCTCTATGATCTCTTTATCTTCTCATCTCTCTATCATCTCATCTATCATCTCTCTATGATCTCTCCTCTCCTCTCTATCATCTCATCTCTTTATCATCTCATCTCTTTATCATCTCATCTATCACATCATCTCTCTATCATCTCATCTCTTTGTCATCTCATCTCTCTATGATCTCATCTCTTTATCTTCTCATCTCTCTATCATCTCATCTATCATCTCTCTATGATCTCCCTATGATCTCTCTATCATCTCTCTGTCATCTCTTTATCATCTCATCTCTCTATCATCTCGCTATTATCTCTATGTCATCTCTTTATCATCTAATTTCTTTATCATCTCATCTCTCTATCACCTCATCTCTCTATCATCTCTCTATCATCTCTCTATCATCTCTCTATGATCTCATCTCTTTATCTTCTCTTCTCTCTATCATCTCTCTGTCATCTCTTTATCATCTAATTTCTCTAGTCACCCCATCTCTCTATCATCTCTCTATGATCTAATCTCTTTATCTTCTCATCTCTCTATCATCTCATCTATCATCTCTCTATCATCTCTCTATCATCTCTCCTCGCCTAGTGGTTAGAGCGTTGGGCTAGTAACCGGAAGGTTGCAAGTTCAAATCCCCGAGCTGACAAGGTACAAATCTGTCGTTCTGCCCCTGAACAGGCAGTTAACCCGCTGTTCCTAGGCCGTCATTGAAAATAAGAATTTGTTCTTAACTGACTTGCCTAGTTAAATAAAGGTAAAAAAAAGAAAAGAAATCTCATCTCTTTATCATCTCATCTCTCTATAATCTCATCTCTCTATCATCTCTCTATGATCTCTCTATCATCTCATCCTTCATTACAAAAATGGCAAATCCAAAAGGTGGTAGGAATAGCACAAAAAAGCCTCAAGAGATACTCAAAAACCAAAAACAGAATTCCACAAGTGCATCCATCGGAATCGACAAGAAAACACAGAACACTAGGGCTGGGTGCTAACATACAAACACAGAGCACAGAACTGAGGGAAACTAAGGGTTTAAATACAATCAGGGAAAAACGAGGCACAGGTGCAAATAATAATGGGGAACAAGGGAAAAAACATAAGGTCAAAAAGCACAATGGGGGCATCTAGTGACCAAAACCCGGAACAACCCTGGCCAAATCCTGACAGAATCCCCCTAGGAACGGCTCCTGACGTTCCTACCAGCTCTCTCAGGGTGGAGGGCCCTGAACTGACGAATGAGGTCAGGATCCAGGATGTCTTTGGCAGGAACCCAGGAGCGCTCCTCGGGACCGTAGCCTTCCCAGTCCACCAGATACTGCCAGGACCGCTGCACCCGGCGGGAATCCAGTATCCGATGGACGGTATAAGCCGGCTGGCCTCCAATGACACGAGGCGGAGGGGGAGGTCTGTCTGCCGGGACAAGGGGAGAAAAAACAACAGGTTTTAACAATGAAATGTGAAATGTGGGATTAATCTTAAGGGATCTGGGTAAGTGTAGGCGATAAGAAACTGGGTTAACTCTCCTGGCAACCTTGAAGGGACCGATGTATTTTTGGGACAGCTTGCGAGACTCCACCCGTAGAGGTAAGTCTCTTGTGGAGAGCCAGACTCTCTGGCCGGGGCGCAGGGTAGGCCCGGGTCGGCGACGTCTGTTGGCTTGTTGTTGGTACCTCTGTGAGGAACGCATAAGATTAAGACGGGTCTTCCTCCACATAAGCCGACAGCGTCTGACGAACTTCAAGGCTGAAGGCACTCTGACTTCTGCCTCCTGGTCCGGGAACAATGGAGGAGCATAGCCAAACTGACACTCGTGCAAGGGACATACCAGTGGAGGAGGAGCGCAAGGTGTTGTGCGCGTATTCGGCCCAAACAATAAAGGATGACCATGTGGACGGGTTGTCACGAGTCATATATCGGAGGGTGGTTTCCAGCTCTTGATTCATCCTCTCTGTTTGGCCGTTGGACTCCGGATGGTACCCTGAAGATAGACTGGCAGAAGCCCCCATGAGTTGGCAGAAGGCCTTCCAAAACCTTGAGGCGAACTGGGGACCTCTGTCAGAAACCATATCTTGAGGAATGCCAAAGACTCGGAACACATGATTAATTACCAACTCAGCCGTTTCCTTGGCAGAAGGTAACTTAGTCAGAGGGACGAACCTGGCCGCCTTTGAAAACCTGTCGATTATGACTAGGATAGTAGTATTGCCATGGGATGGAGGAAGTCCAGTAATAAAGTCCAATGAGATATGGGACCAGGGTCTGTGGGGAACAGGTAAAGGGTGAAGGAGTCCTTGAGGGCGGAGGTGAGAAGATTTGCCCTGGCAGCACACGGGACAGGCATTGACGAAAGTGGCAACGTCTTCTCTTATGGTAGGCCACCAGAACTTACGCTGGATGAACTCCAAGGTGCGACCTACGCCCGGATGACAGGTGAGGCGAGAGGAGTGCCCCCACAGAAGGACCTGAGTCCTCACTGCCTTGGGGACAAACAACCGATTGGCAGGACCTCCTTTCGGGTCCGGTTCGCTAGCTTGAGCACGTCTCACGGTATCCTCAACTTGCCACGAGATCGGAGCCACAATCTTAGCAGCAGGAAGGACAGGCATGTCCGTGTCATCTCGAATGGCAGGAGCGTAGACTCGGGACAGGGCATCCGGTTTGAGATTCTTCGACCCGGGCCGATAGGTGAGGATAAACTGGAATCGATTGAAGAAAAGAGACCATCTAGCTTGTCTAGAGTTCAACCGCTTCGCCTGCTGGATATACTCCAGATTTTTGTGGTCCGTAAGCACTTGAAACTGTTGAGAAGCCCCCTCGAGCCAGTGTCTCCATTCCTTCAATGCCATCTTAATCGCTAGGAGTTCACGATCCCCCACATCGTAGTTCCTCTCAGTCGGGGTAAGCCGGTGTGAGAAGAAAGCGCACGGATGAAGCTTCTTGTCTTCACCCCTCTGAGACAGGACAGCTCCAACACCAACCTCTGATGCGTCTACCTCCACCACAAATGGTTCATCCGTAGTCGGTAGTATCAGGATGGGAGCAGAGAGAATGCGCTGCTTGAGTCCTTGGAAGGCCGTCTCAGCTTCTCTTCCCCACAAAAACCTTGCATTGCCACCCTTGGTTAAAGCTGAGAGAGGGGCTGCCACCAAGCTGAAGTTCTTGATGAACTTGCGGTAAAAGTTTGTGAAGCCCAGGAAACGCTGAACTTCCTTAACGGATTTGGGGGTGGGCCAATCCGCTACCGCCCCTACCTTCCTGGGGTCCATTTGGACTCGACCGGGCTCCACTACAAATCCCAGGAATTGTACTCGGGATGAATGGAATTCACATTTTTCCGGCTTAACGTACAGATGGCTGTCCAGGAGGCGTTTGAGTACTTGTCTGACATACTTAGTGTGTTCTTGAAGGGAGCTCGAAAAGATGAGGATGTCATCCAAGTAAACGAACACAAATATGTTAAGCATATCCCTAAGCACATCGTTTATGAGCGCTTGGAACACCGCTGGTGCGTTGGTCAGGCCGAAGGGCATCACCAAGTATTCATAGTGACCAGTAGGCGTGTTGAAAGCGGTCTTCCACTCGTCACCAGGTCTGATCCGCACAAGATGGTATGCGTTCCGCAGGTCAAGCTTAGTGAAAACAACTGCTTCCTGGAGCAGCTCGAAGGCTGTGGCCATAAGGGGTAGCGGGTAACGGTTACGGACGGTTATGGCATTGAGTCCCCGGTAGTCGATGCAAGGACGTAATCCACCGTCTTTCTTGGCCACAAAGAAAAAACCCTGCTCCCGCCGGGGAGGTGGATGGACGCATGAGGCCTGCTTCCAGAGCGTCCTTGATGTAGGTATCCATAGCAGCTCGTTCGGGTGGAGATAGGGAAAAGATCCGACCCCTGGGGGGCAAGTGCCCGGAAACAGGTCGATGGGGCAATCGTAAGGTCTATGGGGTGGTAGCATGGTGGCCCTCTGTTTGCTAAACACCAGTTTGAGGTCATGGTAACACTCGGGAACTCGGGTCAGATCGATGGATTCTAAAGACTCGGGAGTAGAACTCGGGAATTCTGGAAAATACAAGTAGCTTGGCACGTAGGACCCCACTGCTTGATAGTGCCCACAGACCAGTCGATGTGAGGGTTATGGCTGTGAAGCCAGGGGTATCCAAGGACGAGAGGGAACTCGGAACAGGAGATCAAATGAAAGTTCATCAATTCCTGGTGTTGTGAAACTGAAAGTCGCAAGGAGGTAGTGACATGAGTGACAAGTCCAGATCCCAAAGGGCTTCCATCCAATGTAGTGACCCTCATGGGTTCACTTAGAGGTTCAGAGGGAACGCCATTCTTCTTCGCCCAGACACCATCCATGAAGTTACCTGCGGCTCCAGAGTCTACCAAGGCTTGAAGGTGAAGCTTGTGGTTGTCCCAGGAGAGGGTGACTGGAATGAGCAGACTGGAGTTGGACGGATGGGAGGAGGTTATGTTTCCCGTTACAGTTCCCCCGGTCTGTACGGGACAGAGCGTTTCCCTGGAGCCCGGGACACGTGGAATGGAAATGGCCCGGTTTGCCGCAATATAGACAGCGTCGCTCCTCATACGGCGGTCTCTCTCAGCCTGGGAGATGCGTCCAATCTGCATGGGTTCCGATGGAGCCAGCGAGGATAAAGGTGGGGACTCGGAGCTGGGACTGATAGGGGCTAGAGGTCTACGGTTGAGTTCTCTCTCTCTCAGACGCTGGTCAATGCGTGAGGCCAACTTGATCAGGGACTCGAGATTGTCCGGTGGTTCCCGAGTGGCCAGTTCATCTTGGATAGTGTCGGAAAGGCCTTTCAGAAAGCACACCGTGAGCGCCTCGTTGTTCCAGCCACTTGCTGCTGCCACCGTGCGGAACTGGATGGCATAGTCCGTCACGCTGCGCCAACCTTGGTGGAGAGTCAGGAGCTGTTTGGCTGAGTCAGAACCACTGCTTGGGCCTTAAACACTCGTTTGAATTCCTCAGCAACGGCAGAGTAGCTGGCACAGCAGGAACTATGGGCATCCCACACAGCAGTAGCCCAGGCCAGGGCTTTTTCCGACAGCAGGGTGATGATATAAGCGATCTTAGACCGGTCGGTGGGAAACGCCGAGGGTTGTAGCTCAAAGGAGAGAAAACATTGGGTGAGAAACCCTTTACAAGCACTTGGATCACCTGAGAACCGTTGGGGAGGTGGAAGACGAGGTTCGGCCAGGGGGTTAACTGCCATGGGTACGTGAATCTGAGGTACTGGGACGGGAACTGTTGCCGGGGTAAGACGATCAGATATTTGCTTAATGGAAGTCAGCATCTCCGACAGAAGATGAGAATGTCTAGCCATTAAGGCCTCTTGCTGAACCAGGGCGGCTTCGTGGCGTTGGACAGTCTCCTGGTGGT
>NW_027006161.1:50000-60000 GCF_036934945.1 Oncorhynchus masou masou
AGACCTGTAGAGACTTCTCTAGACCAGTAGAGACTACTCTAGACCAGTAGAGACTTCTCTAGACCAGTATAGATTTTCTGAGACCTGTAGAGACTTCTCTAGACCAGTATAGACTTTTTGAGACCCGTAGAGACTTCTCTAGACCAGTAGAGACTTTTTGAGACCTGTAGAGACCTCCCTAGGCCAGTATAGACTTTTTGAGACCTGTAGAGACTTCTCTATGCCAGTATAGACTTTTTGAGACCTGTAGAGACTTCTCTAGGCCAGTATAGACTTTTCGAGACCTGTAGAGACCTCTCTAGGCCAGTATGTACTTTTTTTTGAGACCTGTAGAGACTTCTCTAGGCCAGTATAGACTTTTTGAGATCTGTAGAGACCTCTCTAGGCCAGTATAGACTTTTAGAGACTCATCGAGACTTCTCTAGACCAGTAGAGACTTTTTGAGACCTGTAGAGACCTCTCTAGGCCAGTATAGATTTTTTGAGACCTGTAGAGACTGCTCTAGGCCAGTATAGACTTTTTGAGACCTGTAGAGACTTCTCTACACCAGTAGATACATTTTGAGACCTGTAGAGACTTCTCTACACCAGTAGATACTTTTTGAGACCTGTAGAGACTTCTCTACACCAGTAGACACTTTTTGAGACCTGTAGAGACTTCTCTAGGCCAGTATAGACTTTTTGAGACCTGTAGAGACTTCTCTACACCAGTAGATACATTTTGAGACCTGTAGAGACTTCTCTACACCAGTAGTTACATTTTGAGACCTGTAGAGACTTCTCTAGGCCAGTATAGACTTTTTGAGACATGTAGAGACCTCTCTAGGCCAGTATAGACTTTTTGAGACCTGTAGAGGCTTCTCTATGCCAGTATAGACTTTTTGAGACCTGTAGAGACTTCTCTAGGCCAGTATAGACTTTTCGAGACCTGTAGAGACCTCTCTAGGCCAGTATGTACTTTTGTTTTTGAGACCTGTAGAGACTTCTCTAGGCCAGTATAGACTTTTTGAGATCTGTAGAGACCTCTCTAGGCCAGTATAGACTTTTTGAGACCTGTAGAGACTTCTCTAGGCCAGTATAGACTTTTTGAGACCTGTAGAGACTTCTCTACACCAGTAGACACTTTTTGAGACCTTTAGAGACTTCTCTAGGCCAGTATAGACTTTTTGAGACCTGTAGAGACTTCTCTACACCAGTAGATACATTTTGAGACCTGTAGAGACTTCTCTACACCAGTAGTTACATTTTGAGACCTGTAGAGACTTCTCTAGGCCAGTATAGCCTTTTTGAGACATGTAGAGACCTCTCTAGGCCAGTATAGACTTTTTGAGACCTGTAGAGACTTCTCTATGCCAGTATAGACTTTTTGAGACCTGTAGAGACTTCTCTAGGCCAGTATAGACTTTTCGAGACCTGTAGAGACCTCTCTAGGCCAGTATGTACTTTTTTTTTTGAGACCTGTAGAGACTTCTCTAGGCCAGTATAGACTTTTTGAGATCTGTAGAGACCTCTCTAGGCCAGTATAGACTTTTAGAGACTCATCGAGACTTCTCTAGACCAGTAGAGACTTTTTGAGACCTGTAGAGACCTCTCTAGGCCAGTATAGACTTTTTGAGACCTGTAGAGACTTCTCTAGGCCAGTATAGACTTTTTGAGACCTGTAGAGACTTCTCTACACCAGTAGATACATTTTGAGACCTGTAGAGACTTCTCTACACCAGTAGATACATTTTGAGACCTGTAGAGACTTCTCTACACCAGTAGTTACATTTTGAGACCTGTAGAGACTTCTCTAGGCCAGTATAGACTTTTTGAGACATGTAGAGACCTCTCTAGGCCAGTATAGACTTTTTGAGACCTGTAGAGACTTCTCTATGCCAGTATAGACTTTTTGAGACCTGTAGAGACTTCTCTAGGCCAGTATAGACTTTTCGAGACCTGTAGAGACCTCTCTAGGCCAGTATGTACTTTTTTTTTGAGACCTGTAGAGACTTCTCTAGGCCAGTATAGACTTTTTGAGATCTGTAGAGACCTCTCTAGGCCAGTATAGACTTTTAGAGACCCATCGAGACTTCTCTAGACCAGTAGAGACTTTTTGAGACCTGTAGAGACCTCTCTAGGCCAGTATAGACTTTTTGAGACCTGTAGAGACTTCTCTAGGCCAGTATAGACTTTTTGAGACCTGTAGAGACTTCTCTACACCAGTAGATACATTTTGAGACCTGTAGAGACTTCTCTACACCAGTAGATACTTTTTGAGACCTGTAGAGACTTCTCTACACCAGTAGACACTTTTTGAGACCTGTAGAGACTTCTCTAGGCCAGTATAGACTTTTTGAGACCTGTAGAGACTTCTCTACACCAGTAGATACATTTTGAGACCTGTAGAGACTTCTCTACACCAGTAGTTACATTTTGAGACCTGTAGAGACTTCTCTAGGCCAGTATAGACTTTTTGAGACATGTAGAGACTTCTCTACACCAGTAGATACATTTTGAGACCTGTAGAGACTTCTCTACACCAGTAGATACATTTTGAGACCCGTAGAGACTTCTCTAGGCCAGTATAGACTTTTTGAGACCTGTGGAGACTTCTCTACATCAGTAGATACATTTTGAGACCAGTAGAGACTTCTCTAGACCAGTAGATACATTTTGAGACCTGTAGAGACTTCTCTAGACCAGTAGATACATTTTGAGACCTGCAGGGACTTCTCTAGACCAGTAGCGACTTTGCACTTTCGACTCCCTACCCCTCCCCCTTTAATCACATCCCTATTGTTTCCCCAGAGGTGTTCCACATCCAGGAGCTGTCCTCCATGTACCTGCAGGTGCGTACTGCTCTGGGTCT
The DNA here is from genome assembly GCF_036934945.1 of Oncorhynchus masou masou. Classification (NCBI taxonomy): domain Eukaryota; kingdom Metazoa; phylum Chordata; class Actinopteri; order Salmoniformes; family Salmonidae; genus Oncorhynchus; species Oncorhynchus masou. The sequence goes on from NW_027006161.1 coordinate 52,851, forward strand.
GCATCTGCAGTACAGCTGGAGGGAGTTCCGTCTCTACCTGCAGGTGGATGAGCTGTGGAAGGGCGACACGGTGGGGCTCTGTGGAACCTTCAACGGAAACATCCAGGACGACTTCCTGTAAGTGTGTCTGGATTGGATGGCTTGTAACGTTTTCAGATACTGATACAGACACACGTTTTCAGAAGCCCCAATCCCATGCTTCTTCCTTCTCTCCTCTCTCTCTCTCTCTCTCTCTCTCTCTCTCTCTCTCTCTCTCTCTCTCCATCTCTCTCTCCCGTCTCTCTCTCTCTCTCCATCTCTCTCTCTCTCTCTCTCCCTCTCTCTCTCTCTCTCTCTCTCTCTCTCTCTCTCTCTCCCCGTCTCTCTCTCTCTCTCTCTACCCTCATTCTCTCTGACTTCCTGTAAGTGTGTCTATCTGACCCTTGACTTCCAGCCCCCCGGGTGGCTCTCTGTTGCTCTCTCTGGTTGGCACGGCCCTTGCTGTGGCATTCTGGGAGAAAGGATACTCCTGTTTCGGGAGCTGGCTGAGGAGGGAGAGGGAGGGGCAGGGAGAGGGAGGGGCAGGGAGGGGGAGGGGCAGGGAGGGAGATGGCGGGAACAGCTCTCCCTCTCCTCTCAGCTCTCCTCGCCTCTCCCCTCTCTCTCCTTTCTCTCTCTCTTATCTACCTCTCCTCTCTGTAATGTAAATCACGGCTGACCAGCCTGACCAGCCTGACCAGTCTCTGCCTGATGAAATGTTACCTCTAATCGCCTCCTTCACTGTTAACAGGTGAACACTCAAGTGAAATGGATGGATGTGGCCCATCATGTCTGAGGGTTTAATGTAATGGTTGAAACGTACTGTGACTTCACAGCCATGTCTGAGGGTTTAATGGAATGGTTGAAACGTACTGTGACTTCACAGCCATGTCTGAGGGTTTAATGGAATGGTTGAAACGTACTGTGACTTCACAGCCATGTCTGAGGGTTTAATGGTTGAAATGTACTGTGACTTCACAGCCATGTACTGTAAATGGTAGATGTTTTGGATCACAACAACATGTATCAGTATATACAGTATATAATAGTATAGTATATATATAATAAAGCTGAATCACAGAACTATTGTGTTGTGAATGAGTACACCCTTCCTCCCCTGCAGTCCAGATCTGAAAACCCTCTGACCACCAGAACCAAACCGGGTAGTGTGCATGCAAGAATTTGTTGTGGATTCCTTCTGAAATCTCTGATGTTGTGACACACCTCCTCCTCCCCAGCCCTCCCCCTCCTCCCTCCCCTGCCCTGCCCTCCTCCCCTGCCTCCCCTCCTCCCCTGCCCTCCCCATCCTCCCCTGCCCTCCCCTCCTCCCCTGCCCTCCCCTGCCCTCCCCCTCCTCCCCTCCCCCCCTCCTCCCCTGCCCTCCCCCTCCTCCCCTGCTCTCCCCTGCCGTCCCCCTCCTCCCCTGCCCTGCCCTACCCTGCCCTCCCCTCCTCCCCCCTCCTCCCCCCCCTCCCCTGCCCTCCCCCCTCCTCCCCTGCCCTGCCCTCCCCCTCCTCCCCCTCCTCCCCCTCCTCCCCTGCCCTCCCCCAGGTCTGGGTTCCTTCTGAAACACTAAGATAGTCCATCTCTGATGTTGTGACACACCCCTCCTCCCCTGCCCTCCCCTGCCCTCCCCTCCTCCCCTGCCCTCCCCAGGTCCCCGTCTGGTATGATAGAGAGCACCCCTCACCTGTTTGGCAACGCCTGGAGGGTATCCTCTGCCTGTGTCCCCAGCCAGAGTGTTCCCCAGCTTGACCCATGTGACACGCATCAGCAAGCAGGTGCTTGTCCTTCTAAACCATAAGTCCTCCTACGTCATTATCAAATAGAAACATGTCATGTCATGCCTTTCAATAAATATTTTCCTTTTGTGTTTTAGAACCCTCACTGCAACATAACTCAAACTTAAACAGAGATGCTCTCTCTCTCTCTCTCTGTCTCTCTCTCTCTCTGTCTCTCTCTCTCTCTCTCTCTATTTCTCTCTCTCTCCCTCTCTCTCTCGCTCTTTCTCTCTCTCTTTCTCTCTCTCTTTCACGCTCTCTCTCTATTTCTCTCTCTCTCTCTTTCACACATTCTCTCTCTCCCTCTCTCTCTCTCCCTCTCTCTTTCACGATCTCTCTTTATTTCTCACTCTCTCTCCCTCTCGCTCTTTCTCTCTCTCTCTCTCTCTCTCTTTCACGCTCTCTCTCTATTTCTCTCGCTCGCTCTTTCTCTCTCTCTCTGTCTCTCTCTCTCTCTCTTTCACGCTCTCTCTCTATTTCTCTCTTTCACTCTCTCTCTCTCTCTCTCTCTCGCTCTCTCTTCCTTTTTCTCTCTATTTCTCTCTTTTCACACTCTCTCTCTCCCCCTCCTCCTCCCCCTCCACCCCATAGCATCCTACGCCTCTGAGATGTGTGACATCCTGAACCAGGAGTTGTTCTCAGCGTGTCATGAGTACCTGAGTCCGGTGCCCTTTCACCAACAGTGTAAAGCAGACACCTGTAAGTGTGGCCAGCCCTGCCTCTGCTCTTCCCTGGCCCACTATGCTAGACAGTGCAGGAAGTACTCTGTCATCACAGAGTTCAGAGCCAGCGTACCTGACTGTGGTGAGTACTGTGGATTTACTGTCAATCTGCTGCTTGTTGGTTAGATGCTTTAGGGGGACTTATTGTATTGTATGTCTGGACAGTATTGTTCAGACTGCTAGTGATTCATGACTTTAAGTATTGTATGTTTAGACAGTATTGTTCAGACTGCGAGTGGATCTGGTGAAATTACACCATTTCTTTGACTAAAAAGGTAATTGAATGACAAGTAAGAGCTTATCGACTGTCAGTATATATCAGTCTCCTTCCCCTGTAGAGGTGACATTATTGACTGTCAGTATATATCAGTCTCCTTCCCCTGTAGAGGGGACATTATTGACTGTCAGTATATATCAGTCTCCTTCCCCTGTAGAGGTGACATTATTGACTAACAGTATATATCCTTCCCCTGTAGAGGTGACATTATTGACTGTCAGTATATATCAGTCTCCTTCCCCTGTAGAGGTGACATTATCGACTGTCAGTATATATCAGTCTCCTTCCCCTGTAGAGGTGACATTATTGACTGTCAGTATATATCAGTCTCCTTCTCCTGTAGAGGTGACATTATTGACTGTCAGTATATATCAGTCTCCTTCCCCTGTAGAGGTGACATTATTGACTGTCAGTATATATCAGTCTCCTTCCCCTGTAGAGGTGACATTATTGACTGTCAGTATATATCAGTCTCCTTCCCCTGTAGAGGTGACATTATTGACTGACAGTATATATCAGTCTCCTTCCCCTGTAGAGGTGACATTATTGACTGTCAGTATATATCAGTCTCCTTCTCCTGTAGAGGTGACATTATTGACTGTCAGTATATATCAGTCTCCTTCCCCTGTAGAGGTGACATTATTGACTGTCAGTATATATCAGTCTCCTTCCCCTGTAGAGGTGACATTATTGACTGTCAGTATATATCAGTCTCCTTCTCCTGTAGAGGTGACATTATTGACTGTCAGTATATATCAGTCTCCTTCCCCTGTAGAGGTGACATTATTGACTGACAGTATATATCAGTCTCCTTCCCCTGTAGAGATGACATTATTGACTGTCAGTATATATCCTTCCCCTGTAGAGGTGACATTATTGACTGTCAGTATATATCAGTCTCCTTCCCCTGTAGAGGTGACATTATTGACTGTCAGTATATATCAGTCTCCTTCTCCTGTAGAGGTGACATTATTGACTGTCAGTATACATCAGTATCCTTCCCCTGTAGAGGTGACATTATTGACTGTCAGTATATATCAGTCTCCTTCCCCTGTAGAGGTGACATTATTGACTGTCAGTATATATCAGTCTCCTTCCCCTGTAGAGGTGACATTATTGACTGTCAGTATATATCAGTCTCCTTCCCCTGTAGAGGTGACATTATTGACTAACAGTATATATCCTTCCCCTGTAGAGGTGACATTATTGACTGTCAGTATATATCAGTCTCCTTCCCCTGTAGAGGTGACATTATTGACTGTCAGTATATATCAGTCTCCTTCCCCTGTAGAGGTGACATTATTGACTGTCAGTATATATCAGTCTCCTTCCCCTGTAGAGGTGACATTATTGACTGTCAGTATATATCAGGCTCCTTCCCCTGTAGAGGTGACATTATTGACTGACAGTATATATCAGTCTCCTTCCCCTGTAGAGGTGACATTATTGACTGTCAGTATATATCAGTCTCCTTCTCCTGTAGAGGTGACATTATTGACTGTCAGTATATATCAGTCTCCTTCCCCTGTAGAGGTGACATTATTGACTGTCAGTATATATCAGTCTCCTTCCCCTGTAGAGGGGACATTATTGACTGTCAGTATATATCAGTCTCCTTCCCCTGTAGAGGTGACATTATTGACTAACAGTATATATCCTTCCCCTGTAGAGGTGACATTATTGACTGTCAGTATATATCAGTCTCCTTCCCCTGTAGAGGTGACATTATCGACTGTCAGTATATATCAGTCTCCTTCCCCTGTAGAGGTGACATTATTGACTGTCAGTATATATCAGTCTCCTTCTCCTGTAGAGGTGACATTATTGACTGTCAGTATATATCAGTCTCCTTCCCCTGTAGAGGTGACATTATTGACTGTCAGTATATATCAGTCTCCTTCCCCTGTAGAGGTGACATTATTGACTGTCAGTATATATCAGTCTCCTTCCCCTGTAGAGGTGACATTATTGACTGACAGTATATATCAGTCTCCTTCCCCTGTAGAGGTGACATTATTGACTGTCAGTATATATCAGTCTCCTTCTCCTGTAGAGGTGACATTATTGACTGTCAGTATATATCAGTCTCCTTCCCCTGTAGAGGTGACATTATTGACTGTCAGTATATATCAGTCTCCTTCCCCTGTAGAGGTGACATTATTGACTGTCAGTATATATCAGTCTCCTTCTCCTGTAGAGGTGACATTATTGACTGTCAGTATATATCAGTCTCCTTCCCCTGTAGAGGTGACATTATTGACTGACAGTATATATCAGTCTCCTTCCCCTGTAGAGATGACATTATTGACTGTCAGTATATATCCTTCCCCTGTAGAGGTGACATTATTGACTGTCAGTATATATCAGTCTCCTTCCCCTGTAGAGGTGACATTATTGACTGTCAGTATATATCAGTCTCCTTCTCCTGTAGAGGTGACATTATTGACTGTCAGTATACATCAGTATCCTTCCCCTGTAGAGGTGACATTATTGACTGTCAGTATATATCAGTCTCCTTCCCTGTAGAGGTGACATTATTGACTGTCAGTATATATCAGTCTCCTTCCCCTGTAGAGGTGACATTATTGACTGTCAGTATATATCAGTCTCCTTCCCCTGTAGAGGTGACATTATTGACTAACAGTATATATCCTTCCCCTGTAGAGGTGACATTATTGACTGTCAGTATATATCAGTCTCCTTCCCCTGTAGAGGTGACATTATTGACTGTCAGTATATATCAGTCTCCTTCCCCTGTAGAGGTGACATTATTGACTGTCAGTATATATCAGTCTCCTTCCCCTGTAGAGGTGACATTATTGACTGTCAGTATATATCAGGCTCCTTCCCCTGTAGAGGTGACATTATTGACTGACAGTATATATCAGTCTCCTTCCCTGTAGAGGTGACATTATTGACTGTCAGTATATATCAGTCTCCTTCTCCTGTAGAGGTGACATTATTGACTGTCAGTATATATCAGTCTCCTTCCCCTGTAGAGGTGACATTATTGACTGTCAGTATATATCAGTCTCCTTCCCCTGTAGAGGGGACATTATTGACTGTCAGTATATATCAGTCTCCTTCCCCTGTAGAGGTGACATTATTGACTGTCAGTATATATCAGTCTCCTTCCCTGTAGAGGTGACATTATTGACTGACAGTATATATCAGTCTCCTTCCCCTGTAGAGATGACATTATTGACTGTCAGTATATATCCTTCCCCTGTAGAGGTGACATTATTGACTGTCAGTATATATCAGTCTCCTTCCCTGTAGAGGTGACATTATTGACTGTCAGTATATATCAGTCTCCTTCTCCTGTAGAGGTGACATTATTGACTGTCAGTATACATCAGTATCCTTCCCCTGTAGAGGTGACATTATTGACTGTCAGTATATATCAGTCTCCTTCCCCTGTAGAGGTGACATTATTGACTGTCAGTATATATCAGTCTCCTTCCCCTGTAGAGGTGACATTATTGACTGTCAGTATATATCAGTCTCCTTCCCCTGTAGAGGTGACATTATTGACTAACAGTATATATCCTTCCCCTGTAGAGGTGACATTATTGACTGTCAGTATATATCAGTCTCCTTCCCCTGTAGAGGTGACATTATTGACTGTCAGTATATATCAGTCTCCTGTAGAGGTGACATTATTGACTGTCAGTATATATCAGTCTCCTTCCCCTGTAGAGGTGACATTATTGACTGTCAGTATATATCAGTCTCCTTCCCCTGTAGAGGTGACATTATTGACTGTCAGTATATATCAGTCTCCTTCCCCTGTAGAGGTGACATTATTGACTGTCAGTATATATCAACTCCTTCCCCTGTAGAGGTGACATTATTGACTGTCAGTATATATCAACTCCTTCCCCTGTAGAGGTGACATTATTGACTGTCAGTATATATCAGTCTCCTTCCCCTGTAGAGGTGACATTATTGACTGTCAGTATATATCAGTCTCCTTCCCTTGTAGAGGTGACATTATTGACTGTCAGTATATATCAGTATCCTTCCCCTGTAGAGGTGACATTATTGACTGTCAGTATATATCAGTATCCTTCCCCTGTAGAGGTGACATTATTGACTAACAGTATATATCAGACTCCTGTAGAGGTGACATTATTGACTGTCAGTATATATCAGTCTCCTTCCCTTGTAGAGGTGACATTATTGACTGTCAGTATATATCAGTCTCCTTCCCCTGTAGAGGTGACATTATTGACTGTCAGTATATATCAGTCTCCTTCCCCTGTAGAGGTGACATTATTGACTGTCAGTATATATCAGTCTCCTTCTCCTGTAGAGGTGACATTATTGACTGTCAGTATATATCCTTCTCC
>NW_027006161.1:65000-67500 GCF_036934945.1 Oncorhynchus masou masou
GTTAGTTACCTCTAGGAGAATGATCTGGGCTAGATTCCCCAAAGTCCTGACAGTAGTTAGTTACCTCTAGGAGAATGATCTGGGCTAGATTCCCCAAAGTCCTGACAGTAGTTAGTTACCTCTAGGAGAATGATCTGGGCTAGATTCCCCAAAGTCCTGACAGTGGTTAGTTACCTCTAGGAGAATGATCTGGGCTAGATTCCCCAAAGTCCTGACAGTGGTTAGTTACCTCTAGGAGAATGATATTAATAATTCTATCGTCTCTGAAGAGCTCTCAACGACTTATACCTCCTACCTGTGCCATCTCTTGTTCCAGACCAACAGTGTCCGCTGGGTCAGATGTACCTGGACTGTACTGAGAGGCTGGAGGGGCTGAAGGCTGTAGATGGGATCAGCCTGGGTAGAGGACTGGGCTGTGAACACACCTGTGAATCCCACCTGCTCAACCTCACCTGTTCAGCTCATGAACCGTGCATACCTGGCTGTGTCTGTCCCCCTGGGTGAGTACTAATACTTTAAACACCTCTTACTTCCTGTACCCATGAGCATTCACTGTGTATCTACGTTCCCTCTACCAGTCAGACCCCATTCACTGTGTATCAGTGTCCCCTCTACCAGTCAGACCCCATTCACTGTGTATCAGTGTTCCCTCTACCGGTCAGACCCCATTCACTGTGTATCAGTGTTCCCTCTACCGGTCAGACCCCATTCACTGTGTATTTTCCTATGTCCCTCTTTGTGTCACTTGACCATATGACTGGACGGGGGTCCAGGTGCGATTAAACCAGGGTCTTACACAGGTAATATTACACTTAGATATGTCCCACATACTTCCAGCCATCCCTCAGTGTTTTTCTATTCATTATGGGAACAGACAGACCCCTGGGAAAATCCTGAAGTTGGTGATCCCTTTTCCCGAAGTGTTCTCATATGTTAGATGGGAGAAAAGGAGATCGCTATCTAGCTTACTCATGACCTAGAAAACAAGCTATCCTGAACTTCAAACCACCAGTTTGTGGATTCAGTCTGCTACATGCTGTAGGGCAGCATGTCTGTGTGTAATGGTTGCATAGCCTGTATCGTACACGGGGAACCGACGTGGAAATGCAGATTACTTTTCAGAAGTAGCTGTTTGACGGAATGAGGGATTCTAAAGGTTTGACAGAATGAGGGATTCTGAAGGTTTGACAAAATGAGGGATTCTAAAGGTTTGACAGAATGAGGGATTCTGAAGGTTTGACAGAATAAGGGAATCTAAAGGTTTGACAGGATGAGGGATTCTAAAAGTTTGACAGGATGAGGGATTCTAAAGGTTTGACAGACTGAGGGATTCTAAACGTTTGACAGAATGAGGGATTCTAAAGGTTTGACAGAATGAGGGATTCTAAAAGTTTGACAGAATGAGGGATTCTAAAAGTTTGACAGAATGAGGGATTCTAAAGGTTTGACAGAATGAGGGATTCTAAAGGTTTGACAGAATGAGGGATTCTAAAGGTTTGACAGACTGAGGGATTCTAAAGGTTTGACAGAATGAGGGATTCTAAAGGTTTGACAGAATGAGGGATTCTAAAAGTTTGACAGAATGAGGGATTCTAAAAGTTTGACAGAATGAGGGATTCTAAAGGTTTGGAAGAATGAGGGATTCTGAAGGTTTGACAGAATGAGGGATTCTAAAGGTTTGACAGAATGAGGGATTCTGAAGGTTTGACAGAATAAGGGAATCTAAAGGTTTGACAGGATGAGGGATTCTAAAAGTTTGACAGGATGAGGGATTCTAAAGGTTTGACAGAATGAGGGATTCTAAAGGTTTGACAGAATGAGGGATTCTAAAAGTTTGACAGAATGAGGGATTCTAAAGGTTTGACAGAATGAGGGATTCTGAAGGTTTGACAGAATAAGGGAATCTAAAGGTTTGACAGGATGAGGGATTCTAAAAGTTTGACAGGATGAGGGATTCTAAAGGTTTGACAGACTGAGGGATTCTAAAGGTTTGACAGAATGAGGGATTCTAAAGGTTTGACAGAATGAGGGATTCTAAAAGTTTGACAGACTGAGGGATTCTAAAGGTTTGGAAGAATGAGGGATTCTGAAGGTTTGACAGAATGAGGGATTCTAAAGGTTTGACAGAATGAGGGATTCTAAAAGTTTGACAGAATGAGGGATTCTAAAGGTTTGGAAGAATGAGGGATTCTGAAGGTTTGACAGAATGAGGGATTCTAAAGGTTTGACAGAATGAGGGATTCTAAAGGTTTGACAGAATGAGGGATTCTAAAAGTTTGACAGAATGAGGGATTTTAAAGGTTTGACAGAACGAGGGATTCTAAAGGTTTGACAGCTTTGCGATTGGTTTGTCCCCACCCTGGCGGGAGACACAAAGATAGTTCAGTCAGTCCTGCTGCTTGAAGACGTTATCTTTGTGAAATGGCGGATCGTTTTGACGTTTTTACCTGATATCCAGGATGGAAAATTAAGATGGGATGGGAGGAATGGGAAAAGTGGA
>NW_027006161.1:77500-105000 GCF_036934945.1 Oncorhynchus masou masou
TACTGAGTCAATGTGGTACCGGTACCGAGTCAATGTGGTACCTTTACCGAGTCAATGTGGTACCGGTACCGAGTCAATGTGTATGCTATATATATATATATATATATATATATTTTTAAATTTTACCTTTATTTTACTAGGTTTCGAACTTGGGGATTCGAACTTGCAACCTTTCGGTTACTAGTCCAACGCTCTAACCACTAGGCTACCCTGCCGCAGGGGCTACCGGTACCGAGTCAATGTGGTACCGGTACCGAGCCAATGGAGGGCGGTGGAAGAAACCAATGGAGGGCGGTGGAAGAAACCAATGGAGGGCGGTGGAAGAAACCAATGGAGGGCGGTGGGGGAAACCAATGGAGGACGGTGGAAGAAACCAATGGAGGGTGGTGGAAGAAACCAATGGAGGGCGGTGGGGAAACCAATGGAGGGCGGTGGAAGAAACCAATGGAGGACGGTGGAAGAAACCAATGGAGGGTGGTGGAAGAAACCAATGGAGGGTGGTGGAAGAAACCAATGGAGGGTGGTGGGGAAACCAATGGAGGGCGGTGGGGGAAACCAATGGAGGGCGGTGGGGAGACCAATGGAGGGCGGTGGGGGAAACCAATGGAGGGCGGTGGGGGAAACCAATGGAGGGCGGTGGGGGAGACCAATGGAGGGCGGTGGGGAGACCAATGGAGGGCGGTGGGGAGACCAATGGAGGGCGGTGGGGGAAACCAATGGAGGGCGGTGGGGAAACCAATGGAGGGCGGTGGGGAGACCAATGGAGGGCGGTGGGGGAAACCAATGGAGGGCGGTGGGGAAACCAATGGAGGGTGGTGGGGAGACCAATGGAGGGCGGTGGGGGAGACCAATGGAGGGCGGTGGAGGAAACCAATGGAGGGCGGTGGGGAGACCAATGGAGGGCGGTGGGGGAAACCAATGGAGGGCGGTGGGGAGACCGATGGAGGGCGGTGGGGAGTCCATGTAAATCGTCTGGGTGGCGATGAACTTAGTAGAGTACCTGCACAGAGACACAGTATCTCTATGTGTGAAAAAGGTACAAAGCAAATTCAAACAAATGTAAGTTTTGTTCTACAAGTAGAGAAACAGACGAACTCTGAACTAAAGTGAATAAACGGGACAGCTGTGTTTGTTTGTTTGTGTGTTTCCCAGATTGCTGAAACATGGTGATGAGTGTTTTGAGCCTGACGCCTGCCCCTGCCTCTGGAAGGGGAAAGAGTACTATCCAGGAGATAGAGTCACCTCCCCTGTCATCAATGGTACGTTTAGAAACAACTCATACACGGTCTTTTCCAGAGATTAAACTCTTCTCGAACCAAACAGGATTTGTATCAAACGCAACACGTTTTAGGAGAGAGTGGAACATACTTCTCTACAGTCATAAATTAGTGAATGCTTTTCAGATCATTTCCTGTACAGAAGTAAGACACCGAGAGGTTTTGTTTCTTCTAAACACCCCTCTATATTCAACCCCTTATAAGATCGATCATACAGTGCCTTGCAAAAGTATTCTGAAAAACATTTCAGTCTCTCGATGTGCAAAACTGATAGAGACATACCCCAAGCAACTTACAGCTGTAATCGCAGCAAAAGGTGGCGCTACAAAGTATTAACTTAAGGGGGCTGAATAATTTTGCAAGCCCAATTTTTCAGTTTTTGATTTGTTAAAAAAGTTTGAAATATCCAATAAATGTCGTTCCACTTCATGATTGTGTCCCACTTGTTGTTGATTCTTCACACAAAAAATACAGTTTTATATCTTTATGTTTGAAGCCTGAAATGTGGCAAAAGGTCGCGAAGTTCAAGGGGGCCGAATACTTTCGCAAGGCACTGTATATACAGCTTTCATTTGCCCGCGACATTTCAAGTATCTGAGTCACTGACAAATGTGTTGACTCAGCACCTGGCAAAACCTGGCAATGTGTGGCCGAATTAAGACAAACTTTCTAGCAGCTAACAATTTTCCAGGATCATTCCTGAGCTTTAGGTGATGAGTCTTGTATAGATTGTACCTACGGTGAGACTGTTCACCTGATATACATAACCCTCTATTATCTATCATAGAAAATCACCTCCCAGCTCTGGTTTACAGAGAGTCCTTGTATGAGGGCCGTTCATTCAACAGTCTCTCTCCCTGCCGAGTGAAACAGTGATCCCAGTCTGTCTCCTTTCTTCTCTGCCATCCATGTCTACTTCTAGCAGTTAGCAAGGGAAGAGGAGAGATAGGGATCTGTATAATAGCACTATGAACGCTGGTGATTCAACATTTGGCAGTTGACGAGATCCCTACTTTTCGGACAGACGATAATCGCTTGGTGGCCTCCCGAACAAAAGGCGGCCATTAGTTATGACAGAAGGTGCTTACGTTAAGTGGTAGCAGTTTGCTGGCAGGTTGGTACTGAATCGTGTTGGTTGACGCTGTGTGTCTCTTTCAGTGTCTGCCAGCATGGAACATTCCAGTGTGTGTTCCGTCCGTGTCCATCCATGTGCACAGCCTACGGGGACCGCCACTACAGGACCTTTGATGGTCTACTGTTTGACTACGTGGGAGTGTGTAAAGTCTACCTAGTAAAGGTATGATATTTGACTACGTTAGAGTGTGTAGTCTACCTAGTAAAGGTATGATATTTGACTACGTTAGAGTGTGTAGTCTACCTAGTAAAGGTATGATATTTGACTACGTTGGAGTGTGTAGTCTACCTAGTAAAGGTATGATATTTGACTACGTTGGAGTGTGTAGAATACCTAGTAAAGGTATGATATTTGACTACATTAGAGTGTGTAGTCTACCTAGTAAAGGTATGATATTTGACTACGTTAGAGTGTGTAGTCAACCTAGTAAAGGTATGATGTTTGACTACGTTAGAGTGTGTAGTCTACCTAGTAAAGGTATGATATTTGACTACATTAGAGTGTGTAGTCTACCTAGTAAAGGTATGATATTTGACTACGTTAGAGTGTGTAAAGTCTACCTAGTAAAGGTATGATATTTGACTACGTTAGAGTGTGTAGTCTACCTAGTAAAGGTATGATATTTGACTACGTTAGAGTGTGTAGTCTACCTAGTAAAGGTATGATATTTGACTACGTTAGAGTGTGTAAAGTCTACCTAGTAAAGGTATGATGTTTGACTACGTTAGAGTGTGTAGTCTACCTAGTAAAGGTATGATATTTGACTACGTTGGAGTGTGTAGTCTACCTAGTAAAGGTATGATATTTGACTACGTTAGAGTGTGTAAAGTCTACCTAGTAAAGGTATGATATTTGACTACGTTAGAGTGTGTAAAGTCTACCTAGTAAAGGTATGATGTTTGACTACGTTAGAGTGTGTAAAGTCTACCTAGTAAAGGTATGATGTTTGACTACATTAGAGTGTGTAGTCTACCTAGTAAAGGTATGATGTTTGACTACGTTGTAGTGTGTAGTCTACCTAGTAGAGGTATGATGTTTGACTACGTTGTAGTGTGTAAAGTCTACCTAGTAAAGGTACCAGAGCCACGTTTCCAGTAGTCAAGTTCGTGTATTTTTCCTCGTTATTTGATAATAAAATGGGATGACTAAATGTAATGCAAGAAATCTGTGAAAGTTAGATATCCGTATATGGATGAAGGGATTGATGAATAGACTGGCTTAGGGTTTAAATACTTAATATACAAGTTCACACATTTGGTAGTTTTCAGTAGCATAGTTCTGTCCTGGGTTAGCTTGCTCTTTTCATGTTGTTTTTCCCATCCCACCTTCAGAGCAGTGCTGATCTGATGATGAGTGTGATGGCTGAGAACGTGGACTGTTACGACAGCGGCGTCATCTGCAGGAAATCTCTACTCATCAACATTGGTAGATCTTTCATTGCGTTCGACGACGACAGTGGCAAACCAGTAAGTGCATGCTCCTGCTTCTGCTCCTGCTCCTGCTCCTGCTCCTGCTCCTGCTCCTGCTCCTGCTCCTGCTCCTGCTCCTGCTCCTGCTCCTTCTCCTTCTCCTGCTCCTGCTCCTGCTCCTGCTCCTGCTCCTGCTCCTGCTCCTGCTTCTGCTCCTGCTCCTTCTCCTGCTCCTTCTCCTTCTCCTGCTCCTGCTCCTGCTCCTGCTCCTGCTCCTGCTCCTGCTCCTTCTCCTGCTCCTGCCCCTGCCCCTGCCCCTGCTCCTGCTCCTGCTCCTGAACCTTACCAGGTAGCTTGCCGCTGATGGTCCTACCAAGTCTGGCCACCGCTGGGATGCCTCCCAGTTTCCACTAGAGACTCGCTCGTTACTTGTTTGCTGACTTGCTTTCGATAGGGTTAATGTAACCTACAGTGTTATAAGAAATGTTTGATGAAAACATTACAGAGAGAAACTACCCTTAACCCCTTAACCCCTGACCCCTGACCCCTCAGACCCAATGAATATCACATTACTATTGTCACACCTTACCAATTATAGCACAAATTTCACCTATTCAAGACTACCTTATTCATGATCCCTGCCCTCTTCCCTGTCCTCCAGCTTGTCCTTTTACCTGTCCTCCATCTTTACCTCTTCCCTGTTCTCTTCCCTGTCCTCCATCTTGTCCCCTCCCTGTCCTCTGTCTTGTCATCTTGCCTGTCCTCCTCCCTGTCCTCGTCCTTGACCTCTGCCTTGTCCTCTTTCCTGTCATCTTCCCTGTCCTCTTCTCCCTCCTCTGACTTGTCCTCTTTCCTGTCATCTTCCCTGTCCTCTTCTCCCTCCTCTGACTTGTCCTCTTCCCTGTCCTCTGTCTTGTCCTCTGTCCTTAATGAACAATAAACCATAAAGAAATTAAGTTAAAAAATCACAGGGGGGCACTACCCCCGACCCCCCTGGCTCATCTCAACCTGTTCATCAGTATTGATCTAATTCCTGTCCATTGTCCTGTTTCCTGTCCTCCACCCTGTGTAGAACCCATCCAGTGTGATCGACTGGAGGCAGGAGATGTTCATATGGAGCGCTGGGCTCTTCACCGTGGTCCACGTTCCCGAGGAGGACCTGACCGTGCTCTGGGATCGCAAGACCACGGTCCACATCCAGGCTGGACCACGCTGGCAGGTCAGGCACCATGGGTTGTTGGTGTTCCACATTCCTTACCCTAGAATACAATGGGGGCCCTGTCATTAAAAAGCAGCTGCTGTCTCCTATAGCAGTCTTTCTCAACCCAGTCCTCTGGATCCTACAATCCGTCACACCTTATTCAACAAATCAACTAATCACCAAGCCCTTGATTAGCACCATCAGGTCACCAAGCCCTTGATTAGCACCATCAGGTCACCATAGTCCTTGATTAGCACCATCAGGTCACCAAGCCCTTGATTAGCACCATCAGGTCACCATAGCCCTTGATTAGCACCATCAGGTCACCAACCCCTTGATTAGCACCACCAGGTCACCAAGCCCTTGATTAGCACCATCAGGTCATCAAGCCCTTGATTAGCACCATCAGGTCACTAACCCCTTGATTAACACCATCAGGTCACCAACCCTTGATTAACACCATCAGGTCACCAACCCCTTGATTAACACCATCAGGTCACCAACCCTTGATTAGCACCATCAGGTCACTAACCCCTTGATTAGCATCATCAGGTCACCAACCCTTGATTAGCACCATCAGGTCACCAAGCCCTTGATTAGCACCATCAGGTCACTAACTCCTTGATTAGCACCATCAGGTCACTAACCCCTTGATTAGCATCATCAGGTCACCAACCCCTTGATTAGCACCATCAGGTCACCAAGCCCTTGATTAGCACCATCAGGTCATCAAGCCCTTGATTAGCACCATCAGGTCACCCCTTGATTAGCACCATCAGGTCATCAAGCCCTTGATTAGCACCATCAGGTCACTAACCCCCTGATTAGCACCATCAGGTCACCAAGCCCTTGATTAGCACCATCAGGTCACCAACCCCTTGATTAGCACCATCAGGTCACCAAGCCCTTGATTAGCACCATCAGGTCACTAACCCCTTGATTAGCACCGTCAGGTCACTAACCCCTTGATTAGCACCATCAGGTCACTAACCCCTTGATTAGCACCATCAGGTCACCAAGCCCTTGATTAGCACCATCAGGTCACCAACCCCTTGATTAGCACCATCAGGTCACCAAGCCCTTGATTAGCACCATCAGGTCACTAACCCCTTGATTAGCATCATCAGGTCACCAACCCCTTGATTAGCACCATCAGGTCACCAAGCCCTTGATTAGCACCATCAGGTCACTAACTCCTTGATTAGCACCATCAGGTCACTAACCCCTTGATTAGCATCATCAGGTCACCAACCCCTTGATTAGCACCATCAGGTCACCAAGCCCTTGATTAGCACCATCAGGTCATCAAGCCCTTGATTAGCACCATCAGGTCACCCCTTGATTAGCACCATCAGGTCATCAACCCTTGATTAACACCATCAGGTCACTAACCCCTGATTAGCACCATCAGGTCACCAAGCCCTTGATTACACCATCAGGTCACCAACCCCTTGATTAGCACCATCAGGTCACCAAGCCCTTGATTAGCACCATCAGGTCACTAACCCCTTGATTAGCACCGTCAGGTCACTAACCCCTTGATTAGCACCATCAGGTCACCAAGCCCTTGATTAGCACCATCAGGTCACCAACCCCTTGATTAGCACCATCAGGTCACCAAGCCCTTGATTAGCACCATCAGGTCACTAACCTCTTGATTAACACCATCAGGTCACTAACCCCTTGATTAACACCATCAGGTCACTAACCCCTTGATTAGCACCATCAGGTCACCAAGCCCTTGATAAACATCATCAGGTCACCAAGCCCTTGATTAGCATCATCAGGTCACCAAGCCCTTGATAAACATCATCAGGTCACCAAGCCCTTCCTTATTACTATACAGTGCTGTGATTGGTGTAATATTCATGTGAGTGCTGTGTTCAGGGCAAGCTGAGCGGTCTGTGATTGGTGTAATATTCATGTGAATGCTGTGTTCAGGGCAAGCTGAGCGGTCTGTGCGGGAACTTTGACCTGAGGACGGTCAATGAGATGAGGACACCAGAGAACATAGACTCTGCCACGCCTCAGGAGTTTGGCAACAGCTGGACGGCAGCTGAGGCAAGTTTCGAAACCCCCACGGTCTATTCTCAGTGGATAGTGTGTGTGTATTAGTCTGTGTGTGTGTGTGTGTGTGTGTGCGTGTGTTCATACATGATACAGGTGTCTATTGTCAGTCTTCTAACGTTAGATATGTGTGTGTCCAGTGTGTTAACAGCCCAGACATCAGACACCCCTGCAGTCTGAACCCCCTGAGGGAGCCGTTCTCCAAGAGGCAGTGTGGAGTCCTGCTCAGCGAGGTCTTCCTGGTCTGCCACCCGGTGGTGAGTATGGAGTATGACAGCCAGCAGCTCAACCAATGGAGGGAGGGCTGTGTTGCGAGTGTGTGAGAGTGGGTATGCATACGCATGTGGATATCTGTTTCTGGATATGTGTGTGTATGTGTGTATGTGTGTATGTGTGTATGTGTGTGTGTGTGTGTGTGTGTGTGTGTGTGTGTGCAGAAGAGCATGCGTGCGTCTATACTGTGACATGCAGTTTCTCCCACTGCTGTTTCAGCTGTCTGTGTTGATGAGTACTGTGGGAGTGGTGTGTGAGGGGGGGCGTGTTGGTTCTGGTTATTTGAGTCACCTCCCAGAGGCCGTTTGACTCACTGTAAAGCACAGACATTAATCAGGATCTTACTGTCTTACTGCAGGCTGTCTCACAGATCTCTGTGTTGGTTGATGTTACTGTGGATGTTAGTATTACTGGGGCTTCTCTCAAGCCTGACATACACATTACATTACATAGCCCCCTACCCTCTGTCAGCTGGTCTGCTGTCCTATCTCTTCTCCTCATTACATAGCCCCCTACCCTCTGTCAGCTGGTCTGCTGTCCTATCTCTTCTCCTCATTACATAGCCCCCTACCCTCTGTCAGCTGGTCTGCTGCCCTATCTCTTCTCCTCATTACATAACCCCTATCCTCTGTCAGCTGGTCTGCTGCCCTATCTCTTCTCCTCATTACATAACCCCTACCCTCTGTCAGCTGGTCTGCTGCCCTATCTCTTCTCCTCATTACATAACCCCTACCCTCTGTCAGCTGGTCTGCTGTCCTATCTCCTCTCCTCAGTACATAGCCCCCTACCCTCTGTCAGCTGGTCTGCTGCCCTATCTCTTCTCCTCATTACATAACCCCTACCCTCTATGAGCTGGTCTGCTGTCCTATCTCTTCTCCACATTACATAACCCCTATCCTCTACATAACCCCTATCCTCTGTCAGCTGGTCTGCTGTCCTATCTCTTCTCCACATTACATAACCCCTATCCTCTACATAACCCCTATCCTTCGTCAGCTGGTCTGCTGTCCTATCTCTTCTCCACATTACATAACCCCTATCCTTCGTCAGCTGGTCTGCTGTCCTATCTCTTCTCCACATTACATAACCCCTATCCTCTACATAACCCTTCTATCCTTCTGTCAGCTGGTCTGCTGTCCTATCTCTTCTCCACATTACATAACCCCTATCCTCTACATAACCCCTCCACGTATCCTTCGTCAGCTGGTCTGCTGTCCTATCTCTTCTCCTCATTACATAACCCCTACCCTCTGTCAGCTGGTCTGCTGTCCTATCTCTTCTCCTCATTACATAGCCCCCTACCCTCTGTCAGCTGGTCTGCTGTCCTATCTCTTCTCCACGTTACATAACCCCTATCCTCTGTCAGCTGGTCTGCTGTCCTATCTCTTCTCCTCATTACATAACCCCTACCCTCTGTCAGCTGGTCTGCTGTCCTATCTCTTCTCCTCAGTACATAGCCCCCTACCCTCTGTCAGCTGGTCTGCTGTCCTATCTCTTCTCCACGTTACATAACCCCTACCCTCTGTCAGCTGGTCTGCTGTCCTATCTCTTCTCCACGTTACATAACCCCTATCCTTCGTCAGCTGGTCAGCTGTCCTATCTCTTCTCCACGTTACATAACCCCTATCCTTTGTCAGCTGGTCTGCTGTCCTATCTCTTCTCTACATTACATAGCCCCCTACCCTCTGTCAGCTGGTCTGCTGTCCTATCTCTTCTCCTCAGTACATAACCCCTATCCTTTGTCAGCTGGTCTGCTGTCCTATCTCTTCTCCACATTACATAACCCCTATCCGGCGTCAGCTGGTCTGCTGTCCTATCTCTTCTCCTCATTACATAACCCCTATCCTTTGTCAGCTGGTCTGCTGTCATCTCTTCTCCTCATTACAGGCCCCCTGTCTGTCAGCTGGTCTGCTGTTGTATCTCTTCTCCACATTACATCACCCTGTATCCTCTACATAAGGCTATCCTTTGTCTGCTGGTCTGCTGTCCTATCTCTTCTCCACATTACAGGCCCCTGTCCTCTACATAACCCCTACCCTCTATGAGCTGTGTCTGTATCAGGCCTATCTCTTCTCATTTACATTTACTGTGTGTTGTATTACAGGCTGTGTGTTGTAAGTCAGGCATCAGGCTGTGTGTATCAGGCTGTGTGTTGTATCTGTATCAGGCTGTGTGTTGTATCAGGCTGTGTGTTTGTATCAGGCTGTGTGTTGTATCAGGCTGTGTGTTGTACATCCAGGCTGTGAACAGCCACTTTATCAGGCTGTGTGTTGTGTCAGTGCATCTAAGGCTGTGTGTTGTATCAGGCTTGTATCAGGCTGTGTGTTGTATCAGGCTGTGTGTTGTATCAGGCTGTGTGTTGTATCAGGTTGTGTGTTGTATCAGGCTGTGTGTTGTATCAGGCTGTGTGTTACATCAGGCTGTGTTTGTTGTATCAGGCTGTCTGTTACATCAGGCTGTGTGTTGTATCAGGCTGTGTGTTACATCAGGCTGTGTGTTGTATCAGGCTGTGTGTTGTATCAGGCTGTTACATCAGGCTGTGTGTTGTATCAGGCTGTGTGTTGTATCAGGCTGTGTGTTGTACTGTGTGTTGTATCAGGCTGTGTGTTGTATCAGGCTGTGTGTTGTGTGTGTTACATCAGGCTGTGTGTTGTATCAGGCTGTGTGTTGTACAGGCTCAGGCTGTGTGTTGTATCAGGCTGTGTGTTACATCAGGCTGTGTGTTGTATCAGGCTGTGTGTTGTATCAGGCTGTGTGTTGTATCAGGCTGTGTGTTGTATCAGGCTGTGTGTTGGCTGTGTGTTGTATCAGGCTGTGTGTTGTATCAGGCTGTGTGTTGTTGTATCAGGCTGTGTGTTACATCAGGCTGTGTGTTGTATCAGGCTGTGTGTTGTGTGTGTTGTATCAGGCTGTGTGTTGTATCAGGCTGTGTGTTGTATGTGTGTTGTATCAGGCTGTGTGTTGTATCAGGCTGTGTGTTGTATCAGGCTGTGTGTTGTATCAGGCTCAGGCTGTGTGTTGTATCAGGCTGTGTGTTGTGTATCAGGCTGTGTGTTGTATCAGGCTGTGTGTTGTAGGCTGTGTGTTGTATCAGGCTGTGTGTTGTATCAGGCTGTGTGTTGTATCAGGCTGTGTGTTGTATCAGGCTGTGTGTTGTATCAGGCTGTGTGTTGTATCAGGCTGTGTGTGTATCAGGCTGTGTGTTGTATCAGGCTGTGTGTTGTATCAGGCTGTGTGTTGTATCAGGCTGTGTGTTGTATCAGGCTGTGTGTTGTATCAGGCTATCAGGCTGTGTGTTGTATCAGGCTGTGTGTTGTATCAGGCTGTGTGTTGTATCAGGCTGTGTGTTGTATCAGGCTGTGTGTTGTATCAGGCTGTGTGTTGTATCATCAGGCTGTGTGTTGTGTTGTATCAGGCTGTGTGTTGTATCAGGCTGTGTGTTGTATCAGGCTGTGTGTTGTATCAGGCTGTGTGTTGTATCAGGCTGTGTGTGTATCAGGCTGTGTGTTGTATCTGGCTGTGTGTTGTATCAGGCTGTGTGTTGTATCAGGCTGTGTGTTGTATCAGGCTGTGTGTTGTATCAGGCTGTGTGTTACATCAGGCTGTGTGTTGTATCAGGCTGTGTGTTGTATCAGGCTGTGTGTTGTATCAGGCTGTGTGTTGTATCAGGCTGTGTGTTGTATCAGGCTGTGTGTTGTATCAGGCTGTGTGTTGTATCAGGCTGTGTGTTGTATCAGGCTGTGTGTTGTATCAGGCTGTGTGTTGTATCAGGCTGTGTGTTGTATCAGGCTGTGTGTTGTATCAGGCTGTGTGTGTTGTATCAGGCTGTGTGTTGTATCAGGCTGTGTGTTGTATCAGGCTGTGTGTTGTATCAGGCTGTGTGTTGTATCAGGCTGTGTGTTGTATCAGGCTGTGTGTTGTATCAGGCTGTGTGTTGTTGTATCAGGCTGTGTGTTGTATCAGGCTGTGTGTTGTATCAGGCTGTGTGTTGTATCAGGCTGTGTGTTGTATCAGGCTGTGTGTATGTATCAGGCTGTGTGTTGTATCAGGCTGTGTGTTGTATCAGGCTGTGTGTTGTATCAGGCTGTGTGTTGTATCAGGCTGTGTGTTGTATCAGGCTGTGTGTTGTATCAGGCTGTATCAGGCTGTGTGTTGTATCAGGCTGTGTGTTGTATCAGGCTGTGTGTTGTATCAGGCTGTGTGTTGGCTGTGTGTTGTATCAGGCTGTGTGTTGTATCAGGCTGTGTGTTGTATCAGGCTGTGTGTTGTTGTATCAGGCTGTGTGTTGTATCAGGCTGTGTGTTGTATCAGGCTGTGTGTTGTATCAGGCTGTGTGTTGTATCAGGCTGTGTGTTGTATCAGGCTGTGTGTTGTATCAGGCTGTGTGTTGTATCAGGCTGTGTGTTGTATCAGGCTGTGTGTTGTATCAGGCTGTGTGTTGTATCAGGCTGTGTGTTGTGTGTTGTATCAGGCTGTGTGTTGTGTATCAGGCTGTGTGTTGTATCAGGCTGTGTGTTGTATCAGGCTGTGTGTTACATCAGGCTGTGTGTTGTATCAGGCTGTGTGTTGTACATCAGGCTGTGTGTTGTATCAGGCTGTGTGTTGTATCAGGCTGTGTGTTGTATCAGGCTGTGTGTTGTATCAGGCTGTGTGTTGTATCAGGCTGTGTGTTGTATCAGGCTGTGTGTTGTATCATCAGGCTGTGTGTTGTATCAGGCTGTGTGTTGTATCAGGCTGTGTGTTGTATCAGGCTGTGTGTTGTATCAGGCTGTGTGTTATCAGGCTGTGTGTTGGCTGTGTCAGGCTGTGTGTTGTATCAGGCTGTGTGTTGTATCAGGCTGTGTGTTATCAGGCTGTGTGTTGTATCAGGCTGTGTGTTGTATCAGGCTGTGTGTTGTAGGCTGTGTGTTGTATCAGGCTGTGTGTTGTATCAGGCTGTGTGTTGTATCAGGCTGTGTGTTGTATCAGGCTGTGTGTTGTATCAGGCTGTGTGTTGTATCAGGCTGTGTGTTGTATCAGGCTGTGTTGTATCAGGCTTGTATCAGGCTGTGTGTTGTATCAGGCTGTGTGTTGTATCAGGCTGTGTGTTGTATCAGGCTGTGTGTTACATCAGGCTGTGTGTTGTATCAGGCTGTGTGTTACATCAGGCTGTGTGTTATCAGGCTGTGTGTTGTATCAGGCTGTGTGTTGTATCAGGCTGTGTGTTGTATCAGGCTGTGTGTTACATCAGGCTGTGGCTGTGTGTTACATCAGTATCAGGCTGTGTGTTGTATCAGGCTGTGTGTTGTATCAGGCTGTGGCTGTGTGTTGTATCAGGCTGTATCAGGCTGTGTGTTGTATCAGGCTGTGTGTTGTATCAGGCTGTGTGTTGTATCAGGCTGTATCAGGCTGTGTGTTGTATCAGGTTGTATCAGGCTGTGTGTTGTATCAGGCTGTGTGTTGTATCAGGCTGTGTGTTGTATCAGGCCGTGTGTTGTATCAGGCTGTGTGTTGTATCAGGCTGTGTGTTGTATCAGGCTGTGTGTTGTATCAGGCTGTGTGTTGGCTGTGTGTTGTATCAGGCTGTGTGTTGTATCAGGCTGTGTGTTGTATCAGGCTGTGTGTTGTATCAGGCTGGCTGTGTGTTACATCAGGCTGTGTGTTGTATCAGGCTGTGTGTTGTATCAGGCTGTGTGTTTGTATCAGGCTGTGTGTTGTATCAGGCTGTGTGTTGTATCAGGCTGTGTGTTGTATCAGGCTGTGTGTTGTATCAGGCTGTGTGTTGTATCAGGCTGTGTGTTGTATCAGGCTGTGTTTGTATCAGGCTGTGTGTTGTATCAGGCTGTGTGTTGTATCAGGCTGTGTGTTACATCAGGCTGTGTGTTGTATCAGGCTGTATCAGGCTGTGTGTTGTATCTGGCTGTGTGTTGTATCAGGCTGTGTGTTGTATCAGGCTGTGTGTTGTATCAGGCTGTGTGTTATATCAGGCTGTGTGTTGTATCAGGCTGTGTGTTGTATCAGGCTGTGTGTTGTATCAGGCTGTGTGTTGTATCAGGCTGTGTGTTGTATCAGGCTGTGTGTTGTATCAGGCTGTGTGTTGTATCAGGCTGTGTGTTACATCAGGCTGTGTGTTACATCAGGCTGTGTGTTGTATCAGGCTGTGTGTTACATCAGGCTGTGTGTTGTATCAGGCTGTGTGTTACATCAGGCTGTGTGTTGTATCAGGCTGTGTGTTGTATCAGGCTGTGTGTTGTATCAGGCTGTGTGTTGTATCAGGCTGTGTGTTGTATCAGGCTGTGTGTTGTATCAGGCTGTGTGTTGTATCAGGCTGTGTGTTGTATCAGGCTGTGTGTTGTATCAGGCTGTGTGTTGTATCAGGCTGTGTGTTACATCAGGCTGTGTGTTACATCAGGCTGTGTGTTACATCAGGCTGTGTGTTGTATCAGGCTGTGTGTTACATCAGGCTGTGTGTTACATCAGGCTGTGTGTTGTATCAGGCTGTGTGTTATATCAGGCTGTGTGTTGTATCAGGCTGTGTGTTGTATCAGGCTGTGTGTTGAAACAGGCAGAATCAGGCTGGGTGTGGTATCAGGCTGTGTGTTGTATCAGGCTGTGTGTTGTATCAGGCTG
This sequence comes from Oncorhynchus masou masou, assembly GCF_036934945.1. Taxonomy (NCBI): domain Eukaryota; kingdom Metazoa; phylum Chordata; class Actinopteri; order Salmoniformes; family Salmonidae; genus Oncorhynchus; species Oncorhynchus masou. The sequence goes on from NW_027006161.1 coordinate 91,472, forward strand.
TGTGTTGTATCAGGCTGTGTGTTGTATCAGGCTGTGTGTTGTATCAGGCTGTGTGTTGTATCAGGCTGTGTGTTGTATCAGGCTGTGTGTTGTATCAGGCTGTGTGTTGTATCAGGCTGTGTGTTGTATCAGGCTGTGTGTTGTATCAGGCTGTGTGTTATATCAGGCTGTGTGTTGTATCAGGCTGTGTGTTGTATCAGGCTGTGTGTTGTATCAGGCTGTGTGTTATATCAGGCTGTGTGTTGTATCAGGCTGTGTGTTATATCAGGCTGTGTGTTGTATCAGGCTGTGTGTTATATCAGGCTGTGTGTTGTATCAGGCTGTGTGTTGTATCAGGCTGTGTGTTGTATCAGGCTGTGTGTTGTATCAGGCTGTGTGTTGTATCAGGCTGTATCAGGCTGTTTGTTGTATCAGGCTGTGTGTTGTATCAGGCTGTGTGTTGTATCAGGCTGTGTGTTGTATCAGGCTGTATCAGGCTGTGTGTTGTATCAGGCTGTGTGTTGTATCAGGCTGTGTGTTGTATCAGGCTGTGTGTTGTATCAGGCTGTGTGTTGTATCAGGCTGTGTGTTACATCAGGCTGTGTGTTGTATCAGGCTGTGTGTTGTATCAGGCTGTGTGTTGTATCAGGCTGTGTGTTGTATCAGGCTGTGTGTTGTATCAGGCTGTGTGTTGTATCAGGCTGTGTGTTACATCAGGCTGTGTGTTGTATCAGGCTGTTGTGTGAATCAGGCTGTGTGTTGTATCTGGCTGTGTGTTGTATCAGGCTGTGTGTTGTATCAGGCTGTGTGTTGTATCAGGCTGTGTGTTGCATCAGGCTGTGTGTTGTATCAGGCTGTGTGTTGTATCAGGCTGTGTGTTGTATCAGGCTGTGTGTTGTATCAGGCTGTGTGTTGTATCAGGCTGTGTGTTACATCAGGCTGTGTGTTGTATCAGGCTGTGTGTTGTATCAGGCTGTGTGTTGTATCAGGCTGTGTGTTGTATCAGGCTGTGTGTTGTATCAGGCTGTGTGTTGTATCAGGCTGTGTGTTGTATCAGGCTGTGTGTTACATCAGGCTGTGTGTTGTATCAGGCTGTGTGTTGTATCAGGCTGTGTGTTACATCAGGCTGTGTGTTGTATCAGGCTGTGTGTTGTATCAGGCTGTGTGTTGTATCAGGCTGTGTGTTACATCAGGCTGTGTGTTGTATCAGGCTGTGTGTTGTATCAGGCTGTGTTGTATCAGGCTGTGTGTTATCAGGCTGTGTGTTGTATCAGGCTGTGTGTTGTATCAGGCTGTGTGTTGTATCAGGCTGTGTGTTACATCAGGCTGTGTGTTGTATCAGGCTGTGTGTTGTATCAGGCTGTGTGTTACATCAGGCTGTGTGTTGTATCAGGCTGTGTGTTACATCAGGCTGTGTGTTGTATCAGGCTGTGTGTTACATCAGGCTGTGTGTTGTATCAGGCTGTGTGTTGTATCATGCTGTGTGTTGTATCAGGCTGTTACTACCATATCCCTATGCTAGTGGACAACAGTCTTAAGGGTCTGAAAGGTTCCTTCCTGTCTCCTCCTGTCCAGGTGGACGTGACATGGTTCTATATGAACTGTCTGGCAGATACGTGCGGCTGTAGTCGCGGTGGGGACTGTGAGTGTTTCTGTACCAGCGTGGCAGCCTACGCCCACCGATGCTGTCACCAGGGTGTCACCGTGGACTGGCGATCTCCGTCGATCTGCCGTAAGTCTGCGGCTATGAGCGGGCAATGAGTGGCCAACGGGCAGGCACCGGGTACACTACCCATTCAATGGGTGGTATGGGAGTGTGTGGGACCAGCTGAAATGGCACTCTGTGTTCAGACAAATGCCCCTGAACAGGCAGTTATCCCCACTGTTCCCAGGCCGTCGTTAAAAATAAGAATTTGTTCTGAACTGACTTGCCTAGTTAAATAAAGGTAAATAAAATATGTAATTAACTACAGTTTATAATTTCATTCCACTAACGACTCTTTCTGTTTGTCTTTTCAGCCTACGATTGTGAATACTACAACAAAGGTACATACAGCATCTTATCTCAAACTCTTCCTATTTGTCAAATAAAAAAATCTAATTTCTCCAAGAATCAAATCAATGACTGAACCTCGGAAGTTTAATGTGCATTGTCTTTAAGAATTTGCTCCAAACATTTCATCATGATCAATGTGTAAAGGCACTTCATTGTTAAACCACATGGGGGCAGAGTGTCTGCACAGTCCTGGGGCCCCATTGTCGATGTCAGCCATACAGCGAAGGATTCCTCCTAACAGTGTTCCTCTCCTCTGTCTTGTAGTTCTGGGTAAAGGCCCCTACAGGCTGGTGACCTACAGGGAGAGGGACACGGTGCTGGCAGCCAACAGGTCCAGTGGGGCAGTGTTCCCTAAGAAAGGAGACCCTGCTGCGGCTGGCTTCCTGTCCCTCTTCATGATGACCCCTGGGCTCAGCAGAGCGCGTCCGCATGGTGAGCAGCGCAGAGGAAACAGTCACTGCCAGGCCTCGTCACACCAGTCTAATGCAATGGCCATTTCCTTGTCCGTCCTCGTCACACCAGTCTAATGCAATGGCCATTTCCATGTCCGTCCTCGTCACACCAGTCTAATGCAATGGCCATTTCCTTGTCCGTCCTCGTCACACCAGTCTAATGCAATGGTCATTTCCTTGTCCGTCCTCGTCACACCAGTCTAATGCAATGGCCATTTCCATGTCCGTCCTCGTCACACCAGTCTAATGCAATGGCCATTTCCATGTCCGTCCTCGTCACACCAGTCTAATGCAATGGCCATTTCCATGTCCGTCCTCGTCACACCAGTCTAATGCAATGGCCATTTCCATGTCCGTCCTCGTCACACCAGTCTAATGCAATGGCCATTTCCTTGTCCGTCCTCGTCACACCAGTCTAATGCAATGGCCATTTCCTTGTCCGTCCTCGTCACACCAGTCTAATGCAATGGCCATTTCCATGTCCGTCCTCGTCACACCAGTCTAATGCAATGGCCATTTCCATGCAATGGCCATTTCCATGTCCGTCGTCACACCAGTCTAATGCAATGGCCATTTCCTTGTCCGTCCTCGTCACACCAGTCTAATGCAATGGCCATTTCCTTGTCCGTCCTCGTCACACCAGTCTAATGCAATGGCCATTTCCATGTCCGTCCTCGTCACACCAGTCTAATGCAATGGCCATTTCCATGTCCGTCCTCGTCACACCAGTCTAATGCAATGGCCATTTCCATGTCCGTCCCTCGTCACACCAGTCTAATGCAATGGCCATTTCCATGTCCGTCCTCGTCACACCAGTCTAATGCAATGGCCATTTCCTTGTCCGTCCTCGTCACACCAGTCTAATGCAATGGCCATTTCCTTGTCCGTCCTCGTCACACCAGTCTAATGCAATGGCCATTTCCTTGTCCGTCCTCGTCACACCAGTCTAATGCAATGGCCATTTCCATGTCCGTCCTCGTCACACCAGTCTAATGCAATGGCCATTTCCATGTCCGTCCTCGTCACACCAGTCTAATGCAATGGCCATTTCCATGTCCGTCCTCGTCACACCAGTCTAATGCAATGGCCATTTCCATGTCCGTCCTCGTCACACCAGTCTAATGCAATGGCCATTTCCATGTCCGTCCTCGTCACACCAGTCTAATGCAATGGCCATTTCCATTGTCCGTCCTCGTCACACCAGTCTAATGCAATGGCCATTTCCACCGTCCACACCAGTCTAATGCAATGGCCATTTCCATGTCCATCCTCGTCACACCAGTCTAATGCAATGGCCATTTCCTTGTCCGTCCTCATCACACCAGTCTAATGCAATGGCCATTTCCTTGTCCATCCTCGTCACACCAGTCTAATGCAATGGCCATTTCCATGTCCGTCCTCGTCACACCAGTCTAATGCAATGGCCATTTCCATGTCCGTCCTCGTCACACCAGTCTAATGCAATGGCCATTTCCATGTCCGTCCTCGTCACACCAGTCTAATGCAATGGCCATTTCCTGTCCGTCCTCGTCACACCAGTCTAATGCAATGGCCATTTCCATGTCCGTCCTCGTCACACCAGTCTAATGCAATGGCCATTTCCTTGTCCGTCCTCGTCACACCAGTCTAATGCAATGGCCATTTCCATGTCCGTCCTCGTCACACCAGTCTAATGCAATGGCCATTTCCATGTCCGTCCTCGTCACACCAGTCTAATGCAATGGCCATTTCCATGTCCGTCCCCGTCACACCAGTCTACACTGGCCATTTCCTTGTCCGTCCTCGTCAACCAGTCTTAAAAGTGCAATGACCATTTCCATGTCTGTCCTCGTCACACCAGTCTAATGCAATGGTCATTTCCTTGTCCGTCCTCGTCACATCAGTCTAATGCAATGGCCATTTCCATGTCCGTCCTCGTCACACCAGTCTAATTTAATGGCCATTTCCATGTCCGTCCTCATTTTACTTCCTCCTCCATAAATAACACTCTGCATTCCTAGGCTTCCTCCTACCCCAACGTCCAGTCATTAAAAAGTTTTTCAGTCCCTGTCCTCTGGTCTAATGAAGTCTTCCAGTCCCTATCCAGTCCCTGTCCAGTCCCTGTCCTCTGGTCTAATTAAGTCTTCCAGTCCCTATCCAGTCCCTGTCCAGTCCCTGTCCTCTGGTCTAATGAAGTCTTCCAGTCCCTATCCCCATCCAGTCCTATCCAGTCCCTATCCAGTCCCTATCATCTTGTCTATTAAGTCTTCCAGTCCCTATCCTCTCGTCTAATTAAGTCTTCTAGTCATCCCATCCCTATCCAGTCCCTATCCAGTCCCTATCCTCTGGTATAATTAAGTCTTCCAGTCCCTATCCAGACCCTATCCTCTGGTCTAATACAGTCCTTATCCAGTCCCTATCCTCTGGTCTAATACAGTCCTTATCCAGTCCCTATCCTCTGGTCTAATACAGTCCTTATCCAGTCCCTGTCCTCTGGTCTAATGAAGTCTTCCAGTCCCTATCCACTGGTCTAATGAAGTCTTCCAGTCCCTATCCACTGGTCTAATGAAGTCTTCCAGTCCCTATCCTCTGGTCTAATGAAGTCTTCCAGTCCCTATCCAGTCCCTTTCCATGGTCCTTCCAGTCCCTATCCAGTCCCTATCCTCTGGTATAATGAAGTCTTCCAGTCCCTATCCAGTCCCTATTCACTGTTCTAATGAAGTCTTCCAGTCCCTATCCACTGGTCTAACGAAGTCTTGCAGTCCCTATCCACTGGTCAAGTGAAGTATTCCAGTCCCTATCATCTGGTCTAAGGAAGTCTTCCAGTCCCTATCCAGTCCCTATCCTCTGGTCTAATGAAGTCTTCCAGTCCCTATCCACTGGTCTAATGAAGTCTTCCAGTCCCTGTCCACCTTATCCTCTGGTCTAATGAAGTCTTCCAGTCCCTATCCACCCTATCCTCTGGTCTAATGAAGTCTTCCAGTCCCTATCCACTGTTCTAATGAAGTCTTCCAGTCCCTATCCACTGGTCAAGTGAAGTCTTCCAGTCCCTATCCTCTGGTCTAATGAAGTCTTCCAGTCCCTATCCAGTCCTATCCTCTGGTCTAATGAAGTCTTCCAGTCCCTACTGGTCCAGTCCCTGTCCACTGGTCTAATGAAGTCTTCCAGTCCCTATCCCTATCCAGTCCCTATCCAGTCCCTATCCAGTCCCTATCATCTTGTCTAATTAAGTCTTCCAGTCCCTATCCTCTCATCTAATTAAGTCTTCCAGTCCCCATCCCTATCCACCCTATCCTCTGGTATAATGAAGTCTTCCAGTCCCTATCCAGTCCCTATCCTCTGGTATAATGAAGTCTTCCAGTCCCTATCCTCTGGTATAATTAAGTCTTCCAGTCCCTATCCCTATCCTCTGGTCTAATGAAGTCTTCCAGTCCCTATCCACTGGTCTAATGAAGTCTTCCAGTCCCTATCCACTGTTCTAATGAAGTCTTCCAGTCCTATCCACTGGTCTAATGAAGTCTTCCAGTCCCTATCCACTGGTCTAATGAAGTCTTCCAGTCCCTATCCTCTGGTCTAATGAAGTCTTCCAGTCCCTATCCAGTCCCTTTCCACTGGTCTAATGAAAGTCCCTATCCAGTCCCTATCCTCTGGTATAATGAAGTCTTCCAGTCCCTATCCAGTCCCTATTCACTGTTCTAATGAAGTCTTCCAGTCCCTATCCACTGGTCTAATGAAGTCTTCCAGTCCCTATCCACTGGTCAAGTGAAGTCTTCCAGTCCCTATCCTCTGGTCTAAGTCTTCCAGTCCCTATCCAGTCCCTATCCTCTGGTCTAATGAAGTCTTCCAGTCCCTATCCTTCCATCTTGTCTAATGAAGTCTTCCAGTCCCTATCCTCTCATCTGGTCTTCCAGTGAAGTCTTCCAGTCCCTATCCAGTCCCTATCCTCTGGTCTAATGAAGTCTTCCAGTCCCTATCCACTGTTCCTTCCAGTCCCTATCCACTGGTCAAGTAATGATCCTCTGTCTTCCAGTCCCTATCCAGTCCCTATCCTCTGGTCTAATGAAGTCTTCCAGTCCCTGTCCACTGGTCTAATGAAGTCTTCCAGTCCCTGTCCACTGGTCTAATGAAGTCTTCCAGTCCCTATCCCTATCCAGTCCCTATCCAGTCCCTATCCAGTCCCTATCATCTTGTCTAATTAAGTCTTCCAGTCCCTATCCTCTCATCTAATTAAGTCTTCCAGTTCCTTTCCCATCCCTATCCAGTCCCTATCCTCTGGTATAATGAAGTCTTCCAGTCCCTATCCAGTCCCTATCCTCTGGTATAATGAAGTCTTCCAGTCCCTATCCAGTCCCTATCCACTGTTCTAATGAAGTCTTCCAGTCCCTGTCCACTGGTCTAATGAAGTCTTCCAGTCCCTATCCACTGGTCTAATGAAGTCTTCCAGTCCCTATCCCTATCCAGTCCCTATCCAGTCCTTATCCAGTCCCTATCATCTTGTCTAATTAAGTCTTCCAGTCCCTATCCTCTCATCTAATTAAGTCTTCCAGTTCCTATCCATCCCTATCCAGTCCCTATCCTCTGGTATAATGAAGTCTTCCAGTCCCTATCCAGTCCCTTTCCACTGTTCTAATGAAGTGTTCCAGTCCCTGTCCACTGGTCTAATGAAGTCTTCCAGTCCCTATCCACTGGTCTAATGAAGTCTTCCAGTCCCTATCCCTATCCAGTCCCTATCCAGTCCTTATCATCTTGTCTAATTAAGTCTTCCAGTCCCTATCCACTGTTCTAATGAAGTCTTCCAGTCCCTATCCACTGGTCAAGTGAAGTCTTCCAGTCCCTATCCTCTGGTCTAAGGAAGTCTTCCAGTCTCTATCCAGTCCATATCCTCTGGTCTAATGAAGTCTTCCAGTCCCTGTCCACTGGTCTAATGAAGTCTTCCAGTCCCTATCCACTGGTCTAATGAAGTCTTCCAGTCCCTATCCCTATCCAGTCCCTATCCAGTCCCTATCCAGTCCCTATCATCTTGTCTAATTAAGTCTTCCAGTCCCTATCCTCTCATCTAATTAAGTCTTCCAGTTCCTTTCCCATCCCTATCCAGTCCCTATCCTCTGGTCTAATGAAGTCTTCCAGTCCCTGTCCACTGGTCTAATGAAGTCTTCCAGTCCCTATCCACTGGTCTAATGAAGTCTTCCAGTCCCTATCCCATCCCTATCCAGTCCCTTTCCTCTGGTATAATGAAGTCTTCCAGTCCCTATCCAGTCCCTATGGTATAATGAAGTCTTCCAGTCCCTATCCACTGGTCTAAGGAAGTCTTCCAGTCCCTATCCAGTCCCTATGGTCTAATACAGTCCTTATCCAGTCCCTATCCACTGGAAGAAGATGTCTTCCAGTCTAATGATGTCTTCCAGTCCCTATCCCGTCCCTGGACTGTGTTTTATCCAGAGTGAGCCTCTTTTCCCAGTGAAAACACTGATTGTAGAGATGCCCTCGTGTTGACTCTGGGAGGAAGACAGACTGGGGTTCAGCTTCCCAAATCCAAATACAGCAACCTGAGTCTCAGTCACCAATCAGGCTGTACTAATGGCTAGTCAGGCTGTAGTGATGGCTTGTTAGGCTGATGGCTAGTTAGGCTGATGGATAGTCAGGCTGTAGTGATGGCTAGTCAGGCTGTAGTGATGGCTTGTTAGGCTGATGGCTAGTTAGGCTGATGGATAGTCAGGCTGTAGTGATGGCTAGTCAGGCTGTAGTGATGGCTTGTCAGGCTGTAGTGATGGCTAGTCAGGCTGTAGTGATGGCTAGTCAGGCTGTAGTGATGGCTAGTCAGGCTGTAGTGATGGCTAGTCAGGCTGTAGTGATGGCTAGTCAGGCTGTAGTGATGGCTAGTCAGGCTGTAGTGATGGCTTGTCAGGCTGTAGTTATGGCTAGTCAGGCTGTACTGATGGCTAGTCAGGCTGTAGTTATGGCTAGTCAGGCTGTAGTTATGGCTCGTCAGGCTGTAGTGATGGCTCGTCAGGCTGTAGTGATGGCTTGTCAGGCTGTAGTGATGGCTAGTCAGGCTGTAGTGATGGCTAGTCAGGCTGTAGTGATGGCTAGTCAGGCTGTAGTTATGACTAGTCAGGCTGTAGTTATGGCTCGTCAGGCTGTAGTGATGGCTAGTCAGGCTGTAGTGATGGCTAGTCAGGCTGTAGTTATGGCTAGTCAGGCTGTAGTGATGGCTAGTCAGGCTGTAGTGATGGCTAGTCAGGCTGTAGTTATGGCTAGTCAGGCTGTAGTGATGGCTAGTCAGGCTGAAGTTATGACTAGTCAGGCTGTAGTGATGGCTAGTCAGGCTGTAGTTATGACTAGTCAGGCTGTAGTGATGGCTAGTCAGGCTGTAGTTATGGCTAGTCAGGCTGTAGTGATGGCTAGTCAGGCTGTAGTGATGGCTAGTCAGGCTGTAGTTATGGCTAGTCAGGCTGTAGTTATGGCTAGTCAGGCTGTAGTTATGGCTCGTCAGGCTGTAGTTATGACTAGTCAGGCTGTAGTGATGGCTAGTCAGGCTGAAGTTATGGCTCGTCAGGCTGTAGTGATGGCTAGTCAGGCTGTAGTGATGGCTAGTCAGGCTGTAGTCTAGTCAGGCTGAAGTTATGGCTCATCAGGCTGTAGTGATGGCTAGTCAGGCTGTAGTTATGGCTAGTCAGGCTGTAGTTATGGCTAGTCAGGCTGTACTGATGGCTAGTCAGGCTGTAGTGATGGCTAGTCAGGCTGTAGTTATGGCTGTAGTCAGGCTGTAGTGATAGCTAGTCAGGCTGTAGTTATGGCTAGTCAGGCTATAGTGATGGCTAGTCAGGCTGTAGTTATGGCTAGTCAGGCTGTAGTTATGGCTAGTCAGGCTGTAGTTATGGCTAGTCAGGCTGCCAGGAGGAGTTATCAGCTAGACTGCAGCTAGAAGTATTAGCTAGCCTAGACTGTTTTAGCTAGCCTAGATTGTTTTAGCTAGCCTAGACTGTTTTAGCTAGGCTAGACTGTTTTATCTAGGCTAGACTGTTTTATCTAGCCTAGTGTTCTACATTTATCTGAGCACTAAGGTGCTAGCCTGACCTGGGTCACATACGGTACCCAGGCGTAAAGAGCTCAGATAGTTTTTTTAAAAACCTTTATTTAACCAGAAAAGACCCTTGATGTTGAGGTTCCTATATTGGTGATCAACTTTTCCTCTAGACACGTCCCTGGTGTCGTTCGAGGCGTCCGATCGGCCCAACTACTTCCTGGCTGTGGACAGCAGCGGCCATCTTACACTGACCAAGTGGGAGGAGAGTGAAGCATTCTGGGCTGTGGCTACCTTCACGCTGCACCGTGACACCTGGATCCAGGGTTATGATTCTCTGGAGGCTTTGGCCAGACCGGGATTCTTCCTCCACTACATGCTGTCCTGGATTCACCTCATGAAGTACAAACACACCGACGGATTCCGCAAGGCCACGCTCTTCAAACTGACAGGTACGTGGGATGGACTGGAGGTCTGGGAAGGTTGACGTGGGAAGGGAAAGGAAGAGCTATGTAAATGAACAGTTAAAGGTTGTCTTGTCGAATGAGATTCCATTTATGCCATCTATTTTGATATTATATATATTTTTCAAATGAAAACTGCCACTTGTGACCATTTAATGGTCTTCTTATGGTCTTCTAGCTTTTGGTTGAACTCCTCGAGCTTTTGCCATGTTATGCTTGTCCCCTCCGATGCAACCCAATACTTACTGTATGTATCAGAGATGGTTGACAGCTGAGGTTTAGAGACAAAGACTTTGTAGTTTAGGCTACTAACCCCTGGTCTAACCTCCTGCTGCAGCCCCTCCACCCTGCCAACCCCCACAACCCCTAACCATGGCCCCACCAGCGTGCGTACTCGGTTTGTAAAAACAACCATTTAGCCCGTTAATGGTCTCTTTGTGAGGGCAGCCATGTTTTGCACTGTAATGACAAGCCCTCTGCAGCTGTCTCCCGGCACACTCCCACCTCGCAGCAGAACGACAGATTTTGTCAGTGGCGAGTGGCGAGTGGCTGATGTGTGCCTTTAATCACAGACACGTTGAGATATGGAGGGATGGAAGGGTGGCGTGCTAGGTCAGCGTCAGACCAGGCCCCCCAGACCAGGCCCCCAGATCAGGGTCCCACCAGGCTCACGGCTGTTCCAAAACAAAAACCGACCAGCCCTTCCAGTATACGGCTTCCAGAGAAGGAGCTTTGCCCTGACTAATGCCCAGGGTCGGAGTCTTTGACTGGGGGGAAGAGAGAACAGAGAGGGGGTGGTCAGACACTAGGCAGGGGTGGTTTTTATTTGATCCAAGAAACAACTTCACCATTTGGAGAGTATTTCTGTTCACAATCTAGTAAAGTGATTTGTGAATCATAGTTCAGGTACAAATGTATGTTAGAGTTAGTGAGGTCTAGAGAGTTCTGCTCCACGGTTTGCTGCTCCCGATGCAGGCTGGGTAATTACTGGGGCTAAAAATATGTCAGCCATTTGTTTTAGGAGCATAGCAGAGTCCACACAGGCTGGCAGAAACAGATTGGGTTACTCTCTGACAGCAGTGGATGCCGGACATAGTTGACCAGGAGAGATCCAGAGAGGTTAGGCAGAGTCCAGACGATAGTCGACCAGGAGACCAGGAGAGGTCCAGAGAGGTTAGGAGTCCAGACGATAGTCGACCAGGAGAGGTCCAGAGAGGATAGGCAGATTCCAGATAGTCGACCAGGAGAGGTCGACCAGGAGACCAGGAGACCAGGTCCAGAGAGGTTAGGCAGAGTCCAGACGATAGTTGACCAGGAGAGGTCGAGAGAGGTTAGGCAGAGTCCAGACGATAGTCGACCAGGAGAGGTCTAGAGAGGTTAGGCAGAGTCCAGACGATAGTCGACCAGGAGAGGTCTAGAGAGGTTAGGCAGAGTCCAGACGATAGTCGACCAGGAGACCAGGAGAGGTCCAGAGAGGTTAGGCAGAGTCCAGATGATAGTTGACCAGGAGAGGTCGAGAGAGGTTAGGCAGAGTCCAGACGATAGCCGACCAGGAGAGGTCCAGAGAGGTTAGGCAGAGTCCAGACGATTGTTGACCAGGAGAGATCCAGAGAGGTTTGGCAGAGTCCAGACAATAGTCGACCAGGAGAGGTCTAGAGAGGTTAGGCAGAGTCCAGACGATAGTCGACCAGGAGAGGTCTAGAGAGGTTAGGCAGAGTCCAGACGATAGTCGACCAGGAGAGGTCTAGAGAGGTTAGGCAGAGTCCAGACGATAGTCGACCAGGAGACCAGGAGAGGTCCGGAGAGGTTAGGCAGAGTCCAGATGATAGTTGACCAGGAGAGGTCGAGAGAGGTTAGGCAGAGTCCAGACGATTGTTGACCAGGAGAGGTCCAGAGAGGTTAGGCAGAGTCCAGACGATTGTTGACCAGGAGAGATCCAGAGAGGTTTGGCAGAGTCCAGACGATTGTTGACCAGGAGAGATCCAGAGAGGTTTGGCAGAGTCCAGACAATAGTCGACCAGGAGAGGTCTAGAGAGGTTAGGCAGAGTCCAGACGATAGTCGACCAGGAGAGGTCCAGAGAGGTTAGGCAGAGTCCAGATGATAGTCGACCAGGAGACCAGGAGAGATCCAGAGAGGTTAAGCAGAGTCCAGACGATAGTCGACCAGGAGAGGTCCAGAGAGGTTAGGCAGAGTCCAGACGATTGTCAACCAGGAGAGATCCAGAGAGGTTAGGCAGAGTCCAGATGATAGTCGACCAGGAGAGGTCTAGAGAGGTTAGGCAGAGTCCAGATGATAGTCGACCAGGAGAGGAGAGATCCAGAGAGGTTAGGCAGAGTCCAGACGATAGTCGACCAGGAGAGATCCAGAGATGTTAGGCAGAGTCCAGACGATAGTCGACCAGGAGAGGTCCAGAGAGGTTAGGCAGAGTCCAGACGATAGTCGACCAGGAGACCAGGAGAGGTCCAGAGAGGTTAGGCAGAGTCCAGACGATAGTCGACCAGGAGAGGTCCAGAGAGGTTAGGCAGAGTCCAGACGATAGTCGACCAGGAGACCAGGAGAGGTCCAGAGAGGACGATAGGACAGAGTCCAGAGAGGTTAGGCAGAGTCCAGACGAGAGTCCAGGAGAGGTCCAGAGAGGTTAGGCAGAGTCCAGACGATAGTCGACCAGGAGAGGTCCAGAGAGGTTAGGCAGAGTCCAGACGAGAGGTCCAGAGAGGTTAGGCAGAGTCCAGACCAGGAGAGGTCCAGAGAGGTTAGGCAGAGTCCAGACGATAGTCGATCTAGAACTCAACTCCATTTATTTACCTAGTCTTTAAATGTAACTCTTTACTAGGAGACTCTGTAATATGATTGATATTCACAAACACAAGTATACTTATTCCCATGTTTCATACTCTGCTGTGCAACACTTTGTTTTCCCTCAGGCCCTGGTCCAGACACCCCTACGGGTCCTAAGTGCCAGTGGAGGTATGAGTCGTGTGTCAGCCCCTGCTTCAGGACCTGCAGTGACCCCTCGGGGGGGTTATGTGGCACCGTTCCAAAGTAAGGCAGCACAAGGTGACACTACGGATGCGTCCGAAATGGCACCCTGTTCTCATTATAGTGCACTATATAGGGGATAAAGCCCTGGTCGAAAGTAGTGCACTATGTAGGAAACAGGACACTGTTTGGGATGCATGCGTACACCAACACAGACAGGGGCTAAACCTTCAACACCATGTGAATGTGAAGCCTCCAGCTCTATTGTGTAATCAGTTAGTCAATCAGCCAATCAGTCAGTCAGCCAGCCAGCCAGTCAGCCAGCCAGTCAGCCAGTCAGCCAGTCAGCCAGCCAGTCAGCCAGTCAGTCAGCCAGTCAGCCAGTCAGCCAGCCAGTCAGCTAGTCAGCCAGTCAGCCAATCAGTCAGTCAGACAGCCGGTCAGTCAGACAGCCAGTCAGTCAGTCAGTCAGTCAGCCAGTCAGCCAGTCAGCCAGTCAGCCAGCCAGCCAGTCAGCTAGTCAGCCAGCCAGTCAGCTAGTCAGCCAGTCAGCCAACCAGTCAGTCAGACAGCCGGTCAGTCAGACAGCCAGTCA
>NW_027006161.1:110000-122500 GCF_036934945.1 Oncorhynchus masou masou
GGCTCAGTTTCAACCTCCAGGACGGAGAGACCTCCTGCGACACCCGAACACCCGGCCGTGCCTGGTGTACCTGGGGAACCAGCATTATCTCTCACCACAACGGTCCCCACGACAACTGTCCCACCTGACCTGGTGTCCACGACCACCATCACACCTTTACCTGGTGTCCATACTGTCCCACCCCACCTGGTGTCCACCACCATCACACCTGTACCTGGTGTCCCAGTGACCACTGTCCCACCTTTACCTGGTGTCCCAGTGACCACTGTCCCACCTTTACCTGGTGTCCATACGACCACCATCACACCTGTACCTGGTGTCCCAGTGACCACTGTCCCACCTTTACTTGGTGTCCCAGTGACCACTGTCCCACCTTTACCTGGTGTCTATACGACCACCATCACACCTGTACCTGGTGTCCATACGACCACCATCCTGGTGTCCCAGTGACCACTTTTACCTGGTGTCCCAGTGACCACTGTCCCACCTTTACCTGGTGTCCATACGACCACCATCACACCTGTACCTGGTGTCCCAGTGACCACTGTCCCACCTTTACCTGGTGTCCATACGACCACCATCACACCTGTACCTGGTGTCCCAGTGACCACTGCCATCAGACCAGTGACCATCAGACCGCTAACAGAGACTACTAGCGTTCCTCCCGATACAGGAAGGGTGGAAGTATTGTCTACTACTTCCACAACAACTACACAAGAACCAACTTCTTCCTGGTCTGGTCCAGTAACCACAACCAGCTCCTCCACCTCCACCACGTCAGTCCCCAGACCCACTAGCCACCCAGAGAGAGTCACTACCAGAGTGGTTCCTACTTCTAAAGTGGTCTCCAAGACAACCCACAGACCAATGACAACAACACGCAGGACAACAACAGGCAGGGTTCCCGTGACGACGTCCAGAACTGCCACAACGGTGAGGTCCACCGCCAGACCAAGCACTGTTAGGGCAACTGTAGATACAAGAACTCTGGGAGTTCCAGGGGTTCCGACAGCGACGACCAGACCCGGTCCTCCTACGGTTGCTCCTCCGAGCCTGGTCACAGCTACCGTCTCAGAGGTTGTTCCAACCACGACCGTTCGTACCACGACCAAACCAGCCATCACTGCCAGATCCACAGAATCTACCGCCGTCCCCACAGGACCCACAGGAACGACCACAGAACCATCCACATCCACCACTACTACACCAGAAGGAATAGTACTATCCACCACTAGAGAGACAGGGGATACTCCAGCATTCACAGAGAGCACAACCAGAATGACTCCTTCGCCTGACCTGCTGACCTCTACAGAGGTCGCAGCCACTCCAGGGGTCACACCAAAGGTCACGCCAAAGGTCACACCAGATGTGACAGCAGCTCCCTCAGTCCCCGCCTTGCCCCCCACGGCCACCTCGACCTCCACCCCAGAGCCAGAGAGGGTGGACGGAGTAGACACCACTGCACCAAAGACTCCAACGCCGTCACCTGTGTCTCCGTACACCACATCAGAGACAACCGCGTCACCTTCGGTAGTATCGCCGTATACCACGACAGAGCGTGTAGGAACTACGGCAGAGGTTACTACATCCATGGCAGTGTCCTCAACTAGGATGTGTACTGTGAGTAGACCAAGTCCTCTCTCCTTTCCTCTCTTCTCCATGTAGGCTCAATGCGGCTCAATGTAGGCTCCATTTGGCTTAATGTAGGCTCAATGGGGCTCAATGTAGGCTCCATTTGGCTTAATGTAGGCTCAATGGGACTCAATGTAGGCTCAATGGGGCTCAATGTAGGCTCAATGGGACTCAATGTAGACTCAATGGGGCTCAATGTAGGCTCAATGGAGCTCAATGTAGGCTCCATGGGACTCAATGTAGTGTCCTTGGGGCTCAATGTAGGCTCCCTAGGGCTCAATGTAGGCTCCATGGGGCTCAATGTAGGCTCCATGGGGCTCAATGTAGGCTCCATGGGGCTCAATGTAGGCTCCATGGGACTCAATGTAGTGTCCTTGGGGCTCAATGTAGGCTCCCTAGGGCTCAATGTAGGCTCCATGGGGCTCAATGTAGGCTCCATGGGGCTCAATGTAGGCTCCACGGGGCTCAATGTAGGCTCCATGGGGCTCAATGTAGGCTCCACGGGGCTCAATGTAGGCTCCACGGGGCTCAATGTAGGCTCCCTGAGGCTCAATGTGGGCTCAATGGGATCCAATGTAGGCTCCATGGGACTCCTGAGTGGCGTAGCGGTCTAAGGCACTGCATCTGAGTGCTTGAGGCGTCACTACAGACACCCTGGTTACGAATCCCAGCTGTATCACAACCGGCAATGATTGGGAGTCCCATAGGGCGGTGCACAATTGTCCCAGCGTCATCCAGGTTAGGGTTTGGCCGGTGTAGGCCGTCATTGTAAATAAGAATTTGTTCTTAACTGACTTGCCTCGTTTAACTAAAGGTTAAATCAATACATATATATATATAATATTTGTTACTATCTGAAAAGTTCAGTCCTCTCTGTAGGCTCAGTCGTCTCAGCCTATTACCTTATTTACTAACGCTCTGCAGTCTTCTAGCTACTTGTTCGTACGTGGTTTCTCTCATCAATGGTTTCTCTCATCAATGGTTTCATCTAGTCTTTGTTTTCAATTAGGAAACTCTATAACACATGTTGTTCAATCAGTTCAGGTAGTAACTGTTGTTCTTCCCTGTCTCAGCCTCCCTATTCAGAGATCATAGATGAGTGTACCAAGTTCCTCTGTGTGAGCGGCCAGCTGGTCCGATTCAACATGTCCCAGAACTGTCTGTATAACTCCACCCCTCCTAACTGCGGCCTGCTCGGCTTCGCCATCCTGGTCAACGGGGACAAGTGCTGCCCGCAGTGGGACTGCCCATGTGAGGACAACTGCTAGGCGACACACGTTCACAGTAGTAGACACGCACTCCAATGGAGGCTGGTGGGAGGAGCTATAGGAGGATGGGCTCGTTGTAATGGCTGGAATGGAATAAAAAGGAAGGGAGTCAAACATGTTGTTTCCATATGTTTGATGTGTTTGATAACTTTCCATTTATTTCACTCCAACCATTAAAATGAGCCCGTCCTCCTATTGCTCCCCCACCAGCCTCCAGTGAACCCCCCCCACCCACCCTCCCCGTCAGGTGTTTCTCAGTCATGATGTCCTGTTTCTTGCTGGTGTTGTCCTGTCTCCTTCAGGTCGCTGCTCAGTGTTCCCGACCTGAACGTGATCACGTTTGATGGTAACAGCGTGGCCATCTACAAGGCTACCTCCTACATTGTGACCCAGCTGCCCAGCGAGACCGTCAGCATCGTGGTCCAGGAATGCCCCGCTGACTCAGACACGGTGAGGATGAGGGTACATTAGGTCATTGTAACGCTTGTGCCCCCAAAATGGCCGCCTCAGAGAAAGTGAGGCCATGGAGCTATAGAATTTACAGTAGGTAACTGTAACGCCGGTGTCCCCAAAATGGCCGCCTCAGACACAGTGAGGCCCTATACTGTAGCTACAGTACCTTTGCAGAAAGTATTTCAGTGGCGATAATCAATAAATATGGTGATAAAGGACATCCTTGTCTTACACCCCTAGATAATGTAAAATTCTCAGGAAATGATCATTATTCATTCACATGTCGAGTAGTTGTATATGACTTTAATCCCTTTTATTAGAGATTCTTAGCCTTTGAAAATTAAATTAAAAAAGTATATTTAATATTTATTTTTCTGTTTCCATCCGAAGCTGCTGTGGAATTTCACCAACCTGTGTCTCGTGGTTTTGAACATTACCCACAAGTCCAACCACCTGGTCATCAACAGACTGCAGAGGAGGGTCAGTCTGTTCCTTCGTCTCCTCTTCATCTATTCTTCATCTCTTCTTCATCTCTTCCTATCACTTCTTCATATCTTTCTATCTCTTCTTCATCTCTTCCTATCTCTTCTCCATCTCTTCTTCATTTCTTCCTCATCTCTTCTTCATCTCTTCCCATCTCTTCTTCATCTCTTCCTATCTCTTCTTCATCTCTTCCTATCTCTTCTTCATCTCTTCCTATCTCTTCTTCATCTCTTCCCATCTCTTCTTCCCATATCTTCTTCATCTCTTCCTATCTCTTCTTCATCTCTTCCTATCTCTTCTTCATCTCTTCCTATCTCTTCTTCATCTCTTCTTCATTTCTTCCTCATCTCTTCTTCATCTCTTCCCATCTCTTCTTCATCTCTTCCTATCTCTTCTTCATCTCTTCCTATCTCTTCATCTCTTCCTATCTCTTCTTCATCTCTTCCTATCTCTTCTTCATCTCTTCCCATCTCTTCTTCATCTCTTCCCATATCTTCTTCATCTCTTCCTATCTCTTCTTCATCTCTTCCTATCTCTTCTTCATCTCTTCCTATCTCTTCTTCATCTCTTCCTATCTCTTCTTCATCTCTTCCTATCTCTTCTTCATCTCTTCTTCATTTCTTCCTCATCTCTTCTTCATCTCTTCCCATCTCTTCTTCATCTCTTCCTATCTCTTCTTCATCTCTTCCCATCTCTTCTTCATCTCTTCCTATCTCTTCTTCATCTCTTCCCATCTCTTCTTCATCTCTTCCCATCTCTTCTTCATCTCTTCCTATCTCTTCTTCATCTCTTCCTATCTCTTCTTCATCTCTTCCTGTCTCTTCTTCATCTCCTCTTCATCTCTTCCTATCTCTGCTTCATTTCTTCCTAACTCTTCTTCATCTCTTCCTATTTCTTCCTCATCTCTTCCTAATTTCTTCTTCATCTCTTCTTCATCTCCTCCTATCTCTTCTTCATCTTTCCCATCTCTCTCGGTCTAACTAGCCCTTTATTCACCAATTTGACTACAGACAGAATCAAAGTCAATGTCAAGTAGAAAGAGTTCATCCTAGACCTAAAACGTGATGAGATGTTAATTAACTTGCCACACACACAGTAGTATTTGTAGGCCTATCTATATTAGAAAATACAGTACCCCTCAACATATAGGATTTTGACACATCTTTTCTCTCTGTCAGCTGTATGTGAACTCGAGGTACGCCAAGCCGAGGTTCAAGAAGTTTGGCTTTGAGATCCTGGACACCGGCAACATGTATCTGATCCGTACGCCAGCGGGCCTGAAGCTGCAGTGGTTCCACAGCACGGGCATGTTGGTCATCGAGACAGAGAGCTACAACAGCAAACTGCCCACCATGGGCCTCTGTGGTATGTTGTGTAGTTAGTACTTATGAGGACGTTGGTATGTGGTTTACCAGGACACTGATATTTGGCTTACCAGGACAATGACATGTTGTTTACCAGGACAATGGCATTTGGTTTACCAGGACAATGGCATCCATTTGAAGTGGAGTGGTATGGAGGCTGGCTGTAGTGTGCTTCCCAAGTGGGACTCTATTCCCTATTTATACCACTCCTTTTGCCCCGGCCATGGGGTCAAAGGTTGTGCACTAGGGATAGGGTGCCATTTGGGACGTACCATAGGACCTCACCTGCTATAGCCATTCAGATTGAGTAGGGGCCATAGATTGAGAAGGGGCCATAGATTGAGTAGGAGCCATAGATAGAGTAGGGGCCATAGATTGAGAAGGGGCCATAGATTGAGTAGGAGCCATAGATAGAGTAGGGGCCATAGATTGAGAAGGGGCCATAGATTGAGAAGGGGCCATAGATTGAGTAGGGGCCATAGATTGAGTAGGGGCCATAGATTGAGAAGGGGCCATAGATTGAGTAGGGGCCATAGATTGAGTAGGGGTCATAGATAGAGTAAGTTCCATAGATTGAGTAGGGACCATAGATTGAGTAGGGGCCACAGATTGAGTAGGGGCCACAGATTGAGTAGGGGCCACAGATTGAGTAGGAGCCATAGATTGAGTAGGGGCCATAGATTGAGAAGGGGCCATAGATTGAGTAGGAGCCCCATATTGAGTAGGGGCCACAGATTGAGTAGGGGCCACAGATTGAGTAGGGGTCACAGATTGAGTAGGGGCCACAGATTGAGTAGGGGCCATAGATTAAGGGCCACATATTGAGTAGGGTCCCTGAGATGTTGTGCATGTTTCGTAGGTGAACGTGCCATTCCTGAAATAATAACGCTGTTTCATCTTCTGGCTCCCCGCTCACTATCCCTCCCTTCTTGCATTCTGGCCATGGCCTTGCCCCCGACGCATGCTCTCTCTCACTCTTTCTCTCTCCGCCTCTCCCCCTCTGTTCCCCTCTTCCGATCACCTCTCTCTCTCTCTCTTTCTCTCTGTGTGTGTCTCTCTCTCTCTCTCCCTTTGTCTGTCCCCCCCCCCTCTCTCTCTCTCTCTCTCTCTCTCACTCTCTCTCTCTCTCTCTCTCTCTCTCTCTCTTTGTGTCTCTCTCTCTCTCTCTCTTTGTGTGTGTCTCTCTCTCTCTCTCTCTCTTTGTGTCTCTCTCTCTCTCTCTTTGTGTGTGTCTCTCTCTCTCTTTGTGTCTCTCCCTACTTCCCCCCAGGCTGCTGTGATGGTAACCCGGCCAATGACCTGATGCTGTCGAATGGGACGACAGTCGGGGAGAGCGAGGACCCAGCGGTGTTCATCGACAGCTGGCAGGTCCCCAACACCACCAGTTACATCAGCCACAGCCGGCGCAGAGAAGTCAACTGTTCCACCAGCGACTGTTCCCAGTGTATGACCATGCTCCGAAACACCTCCTTCAGCCCCTGCCATGCTTTTGTAGGTTCACTGCTTCCTCTCTCTCTCTCCCTCATCGTACTGTACCCTCCCATCCCAATACAGTACTGTAGATGTGTTGAAGACAGATGATTCTGTACAGTACCCTCCCATCCCAATACAGTACTGTAGATGTGTTGAAGACATAAGACAGATGATTCTGTACAGTACCCTCCCATCCCAATACAGTACTGTAGATGTGTTGAAGACATAAGACAGATGATTCTGTACAGTACCCTCCCATCCCAATACAGTACTGTAGATGTGTTGAAGACAGATGATACTGTACAGTACCCTCCCATCCCAATACAGTACTGTAGATGTGTTGAAGACAGAAGACAGATGATTCTATACAGTACCCTCCCATCCCAATACAGTACTGTAGATGTGTTGAAGACATAAGACAGATGATTCTGTACAGTACCCTCCCATCCCAATACAGTACTGTAGATGTGTTGAAGACAGATGATTCTGTACAGTACCCTCCCATCCCAATACAGCACTGTAGATGTGTTGAAGACATAAGACAGATGATTCTATACAGTACCCTCCCATCCCAATACAGCACTGTAGATGTGTTGAAGACAGAAGACAGACGATTGAAGAAAACGTTGTTGTATTTCTTGTCATGTGCCGCAGGTTCCTCCCAGTACGTTCTGTGAGGTGTGGGTCCGTGACGCGGAGTACGTCACCAACCCGTGTGTCGCGCTGGCTGCCTACGTGGCATCTTGTCACAAGTTCAACGTCTGCATGGAGTGGAGGAGCCCAGACTACTGTCGTAAGGACTGGCTTTATTCTGCTACGCTGACTGTTTAACATGGCTTCCCAAAGCACAGTCAGCACAGTCAGACACATGAAGCCTTACACATTACACTATAATGTTGTAACATCAGTCAATACACTATAATGTTATAACATCAGTCAATACACTATAATGTTATAACGTCAGTCAATACACTATAATGTTTTAACATCAGTCAATACACTATGATGTTTTAACATCAGTCATTACACTATAATGTTTTAACGTCAGTCATTACACTATAATGTTTTAACATCAGTCAATACACTATAATGTTTTAACATCAGTCATTACACTATAATGTTTTAACGTCAGTCATTACACTATAATGTTTTAACATCAGTCAATACACTATAATGTTATAACGTCAGTCAATACACTATAATGTTTTAACATCAGTCAATACACTATAATGTTTTAACATCAGTCAATACACTATAATGTTATAACATCAGTCAATACACTATAATGTTTTAACATCAGTCAATACACTATAATGTTATAACATCAGTCAATACACTATAATGTTATAACATTAGTCAATACACTATAATGTTTTAACATCAGTCAATACACTATAATGTTTTTATTTTTTTATTTTTTTATTTCACCTTTATTTAACCAGGTAGGCTAGTTGAGAACAAGTTCTCATTTACAACTGCGACCTGGCCAAGATAAAGCATAGCAGTGTGAACAGACAACACAGAGTTACACATGGAGTAAACAATTAACAAGTCAATAACACAGTAGAAAAAAAAGGGGAGTCTATATACAATGTGTGCAAAAGGCATGAGGAGGTAGGCGAATAATTACAATATTGCAGATTAACACTGGATTGATAAATGATCATGTACAGGTAGAGATATTGGTGTGCAAAAGAGCAGAAAAGTAAATAAATAAAAACTGTGGGGATGAGGTAGGTGAAAATGGGTGGGCTATTTACCAATAGATTATGTACAGCTGCAGCGATCGGTTAGCTGCTCAGATAGCTGATGTTTGGAGTTGGTGAGGGAGATAAAGGTCTCCAACTTCAGCGATTTTTGCAATTCGTTCCAGTCACAGGCAGCAGAGTACTGGAACGAAAGGGGGGTGAATGAGGTGTTGGCTTTAGGGATGATCAGTGAGATACACCTGCTGGAGCGCGTGCTACGGATGGGTGTTGCCATCGTGACCAGTGAACTGAGATAAGGCGGAGCTTTACCTAGCATGGCCTTGTAGACGACCTGGAGCCAGTGGGTCTTGCGACGAATATGTAGCGAGGGCCAGCCGACTAGAGCATACAAGTCGCAGTGGTGGGTAGTATAAGGTGCTTTAGTGACAAAACGGATGGCACTGTGATAAACTGCATCCAGTTTGCTGAGAAGAGTGTTGGAAGCAATTTTGTAGATGACATCGCCGAAGTCGAGGATCGGTAGGATAGTCAGTTTTACTAGGGTAAGTTTGGCGGCTTGAGTGAAGGAGGCTTTGTTGCGGAATAGAAAGCCAACTCTAGATTTGATTTTCGATTGGAGATGTATGATATGAGTCTGGAAGGAGAGTTTACAGTCTAGCCAGACGCCTAGGTACTTATAGATGTCCACATATTCTAGGTCGGAACCATCCAGGGTGGTGATACTAGTCAGGCGTGCGGGTGCAGGCATCGAACGGTTGAAAAGCATGCATTTGTTTTTACTAGCGTTTAAGAGCAGTTGGAGGCCACGGAAGGAGTGTTGTATGGCATTGAAGCTCGTTTGGAGGTTAGATAGCACAGTGTCAAAGGACGGGCCGGAAGTATATAGAATGGTGTCGTCTGCGTAGAGGTGGATCAGGGAATCGCCCGCAGCAAGAGCAACATCATTGATATATACAGAGAAAAGAGTCGGCCCGAGAATTGAACCCTGTGGCACCCCCATAGAGACTGCCAGAGGACCGGACAGCATGCCCTCCGATTTGACACACTGAACTCTGTCTGCAAAGTAATTGGTGAACCAGGCAAGGCAGTCATCCGAAAAACCGAGGCTACTGAGTCTGCCGATAAGAATATGGTGATTGACAGAGTCGAAAGCCTTGGCAAGGTCGATGAAGACGGCTGCACAGTACTGTCTTTTATCGATGGCGGTTATGATGTCGTTTAGTACCTTGAGTGTGGCTGAGGTGCACCCGTGACCGGCTCGGAAACCAGATTGCATAGCGGAGAAGGTACGGTGTGATTCGAGATGGTCAGTGACCTGTTTGTTGACTTGGCTTTCGAAGACCTTAGATAGGCAAGGCAGAATGGATATAGGTCTGTAACAGTTTGGGTCCAGGGTGTCTCCCCCTTTGAAGAGGGGGATGACTGCGGCAGCTTTCCAATCCTTGGGGATCTCAGACGATATGAAAGAGAGGTTGAACAGGCTGGTAATAGGGGTTGCGACAATGGCGGCGGATAGTTTCAGAAATAGAGGGTCCAGATTGTCAAGCCCAGCTGATTTATACGGGTCCAGGTTTTGCAGCTCTTTCAGAACATCTGCTATCTGGATTTGGGTAAAGGAGAACCTGGAGAGGCTTGGGCGAGGAGCTGCGGGGGCCGGGCTGTTGGTCGAGGTTGGAGTAGCCAGGCGGAAGGCATGGCCAGCCGTTGAGAAATGCTTGTTGAAGTTTTCAATAATCATGGATTTGTCGGTGGTGACCGTGTTCCCTAGCCTCAGTGCAGTGGGCAGCTGGGAGGAGGTGCTCTTGTTCTCCATGGACTTCACAGTGTCCCAGAACTTTTTGGAGTTGGAGCTACAGGATGCAAACCTCTGCCTGAAGAAGCTGGCCTTAGCTTTCCTGACTGACTGCGTGTATTGGTTCCGGACTTCCCTGAACAGTTGCATATCGCGGGGACTGTCCGATGCTTTTAACATCAGTCAATACACTATAATGTTTTCATGTCAGTCAATACACTATAATGTTTTAACATCAGTCAATACACTATAATGTTGTAACATCAGTCAATACACTATAATGTTGTAACATCAGTCAATACACTATAATGTTTTAACATCAGTCAATACACTATAATGTTTTAACATCAGTCAATACACTATAATGTTTTAACATCAGTCAATACACTATAATGTTTTAACATCAGTCAATACACTATAATGTTGTAACATCAGTCAATACACTATAATGTTTTAACATCAGTCAATACACTATAATGTTTTAACATCAGTCAATACACTATAATGTTTTAACATCAGTCAATACACTATAATGTTTTAACATCAGTCAATACACTATAATGTTGTAACATCAGTCAATACACTATAATGTTTTCCTGTCAGACAATACACTTTAAATTTATAGGCAAGTCAGTTAAGAACAAATTCTTATTTACAATGACGGCCTCCAATGACGGCCTCCAATGACGGCCTCCAATGACTTCCTCCAATGACTTCCTCCAATGACGGCCTCCAATGACGGCCTCCAACGACGGCCTCCAACGACGGCCTCCAACGACGGCCTCCAACGACGGCCTCCAATGACGGCCTCCAACGACGGCCTACCGGGGGTTAACTGCCTTGTTCAGGGGCAGAACGACTGATTTTTATCTTGTCAGCTCGGGGATTCGAACGAGCAACCTTTCGGTTACTGGCCCAGTACTCTAACCACTAGGCTACCTGCCGCCGCACTTACAGTTTAATGTTTCCATGTCAGTCACTGTCATTGTGTAAAGCAAAAGACAAAGTTCTGCACCATGAACATAAGAATATTGAATGAAGCTCTGACGCCTGTCGTGGTTCTGATAATGTTCATGAACAGTTTAAAACAGTGTCTGTGTCACCTCTCTCCTCTCCCAGCCTTCATGTGTCCAGACCGACTGCGTTACCAGGCCTGTCTGCCTACCTGTACAGCCCAGTCCTGCTCCAACCACGACTTTGACCACGACCCTGAGCAGTGTACAGGCCTGACAGAGGGATGTGTTTGTCCTGAAGGCACTCTGCTCCATCGACCCTACTCTGCCCTCTGCATCCCCCCTGAGAAGTGTGGTAAGCCTTCACTGATCAACCCTCCGCCATCACACACACAATGAAATGAACACTGGTCAACATTCATATGATACAAAACACCCGGTCTGGTCTGGTCTGGTCTAGTCTAGTCTAGTCTGGTCTAGTCTAGTCTAATCTGGTCTGGTCTGGTCTGGTCTGGTCTGGTCTGGTCTGGTCTGGTCTAGTCTAGTCTAGTCTAGTCTAGTCTGGTCTGGTCTGGTCTGGTCTAGTCTAGTCTAGTCTAGTCTAGTCTGGTCTGGTCTAGTCTCGTCTAGTCTGGTCTGGTCTGGTCTGGACTAGTCTGGTCTGGTCTAGTCTGGTCTAGTCTGGTCTAGTCTAGTCTGGTCTAGTCTGGTCTGGTCTGGTCTGGACTAGTCTGGTCTGGTCTAGTCTGGTCTGGTCTAGTCTGGTCTAGTCTAGTCTGGTCTAGTCTGGTCTGGTCTAGTCTGGTCTGGTCTGGTCTAGTCTAGTCTGGTCTGGTCTGGTCTGGACTAGTCTGGTCTGGTCTAGTCTGGTTTGGTCTAGTCTAGTCTAGTCTGGTCTAGTCTAGTCTAGTCTGGTCTGGTCTGGTCTAGTCTGGTCTGGTCCGGTCCAGTCCAGTCCAGTCCAGTCTAGTCTAGTCTAGTCTGGTCTGGTCTGGTCTAGTCTAGTCTAGTCTAGTCTAGTCTAGTCTAGTCTAGTCTAGTCTAGTCTAGTCTAGTCTAGTCTAGTCTAGTCTAGTCTAGTCTAGTCTAGTCTAGTCTGGTCTGGTCTGGTCTGGTCTGGACTAGTCTAGTCTAGTCTAGTCTAATCTGGTCTAGTCTAGTCTGGTCTGGTCTGGTCCGGTCTGGTCTTTAGTGGAAAACACTTACTGTAAGTCACCCTGAGTAAGAACATCTGAGTAATACATCTTACACTTCAGTACATGTTTTATCTGTGTGTGTGTGTCTCCCAGCCTCTACGGACAGTTCGGGTGTACCCCGTGCTCCTGGCGAGGTGTGGAAGACATCTTACATGTTTTATCTGTGTGTGTGTGTGT
>NW_027006161.1:127500-131729 GCF_036934945.1 Oncorhynchus masou masou
TATATGGTGATACTATTCTATGTGATGATACCAGGCTATATGATGATTCCAGGCTATATGATGATACCAGGCTATATGATGATACTATTCTATATCATGTTGACAGGATATATGATGATACCAGGCTATATGATGATACCAGGCTATATGATGATACCAGGCTATATGATGATACTAGGATATATGATGATACCAGGCTATGTGATGATACCAGGCTATATGATGATACTAGGATATATGATGATACCAGGCTATGTGATGATACTAGACTATATGATGATACCAGGCTATGTGATGATACCAGGCTATATGATGATACCAGGCTATATGATGATACTAGGATATATGATGATACCAGGCTATGTGATGATACTATTCTATATCATGTTGACAGGCTATATGGTGATACTATTCTATGCGATGATACTATTCTATATGATGATACCAGACTATATGATAATACCAGGCTATATTTTGTGATACTAGGCTATATGATGATACCAGGCTATATGGTGATACTAGGCTATATGATGATACTCGGCCATGGTGATACATATGTTTAAAATGTGTGTTGTGTGTGTATTTCTGTGTGTGTGTGTGTGTGTGTGTGTGTGTGTGTGTGTGTGTGTGTGTGTGTGTGTGTATTTCTGTGTGTATTTTTGTGTGTGTGTGTGTGTTTTGTACAGAGTGTGACCCAGAGCGCTGTGAGTCAGACGTCCCAGCCTGTAGAGAGGACCAGACCCTCATCGCCACCAGGGCTGATGGCAGCTGCTGCCTGGCACACATCTGTAGTGAGTCGACCACAACATAACCACAACCATGACCACAATATAACCACAACCATGACCACAATATAACCACAACCATGACACAATATAACCACAACCATGACCACAATATAACCACAATATAACCACAACCATTACCACAATATAACCACAACATAACCACAACCATGACCACAATATAACCACAACCATGACCACAATATAACCACAACCATGACCACAATATAACCACAACCATGACACAATATAACCACAACCATGACCACAATATAACCACAACCATGACCACAACATAACCACAACCATGACACAATATAACCACAACCATGACCACAATATAACCACAACCATGACACAATATAACCACAACCATGACCACAATATAACCACAACCATGACACAATATAACCACAACCATGACCACAATATAACCACAACCATGACACAATATAACCACAACCACAATATAACCACAATATTACCACAACCATGACCACAATATAACCACAACCATGACACAATATAACCACAACCATGACCACAATATAACCACAATATAACCACAACCATGACCACAATATAACCACAACCATGACCACAATATAACCACAACCATGACCACAATATAACCACAACCATGACCACAATATCCCCACAACCATAACCACAATATACAGTGCCTTGCGAAAGTATTCGGCCCCCTTGAATTTTGCGACCTTTTGCCACATTTCAGGCTTCAAACATAAAGATATAGAACTGTATTTTTTTGTGAAGAATCAACAACAAGTGGGACACAATCATGAAGTGGAACAACATTTATTGGATATTTCAAACTTTTTTATCAAATCAAAAACTGAAAAATTGGTGCGTGCAAAATTATTCAGCCCCTTTACTTTCAGTGCAGCAAACTCTCTCCAGAAGTTCAGTGAGGATCTCTGAATGATCCAAATGTTGACCTAAATGACTAATGATGATAAATCAATCCACCTGTGTGTAACAAAGTCTCCGTATAAATGCACCTGCACTGTGATAGTCTCAAGGTTGAACTTTTGGCAAAATGCAAAGTTCGTTATGTTTGGCGTAAAACTGTAACACAGCTCATCACCCTGAACACACCATCCTCACTGTCAAACATGGTGGTGGGAGCACATGTTTTGGGCCTGCTTTTCTTCACAACAGGGAAGATGGTTACCACATTGATGGGAAGATGGATGGAGCCAAATACAGGACCATTCTGGAAGAAAACCTGATGGAGTCTGCAAAAAGACCTGAGACTAGACGGAGATTTGTCTCCCAACAAGACAATGATCCAAAACATAAAGCAAAATCTACAATGGAATGGTTCAAAAATAAACATATCCAGGTGTTAGAATGGCCAAGTCAAAGTCCAGACCTGAATCCAATCGAGAATCTGTCCAAAGTGTTGATGTGTCTGCTGTTCCAAATGATCTCCATCCAACCTCACTGAGCTCGAGCTGTTTTGCAAGGTGGAATGGGAAAAAATTTCCAGTCTCTCGATGTGCAAAACTGACAGAGACATACTCCTTTCAAGCGACTTACAGATGTAATCGCAGCAAAGGTGGTGCTACAAAGTATTAATTTAAGGGGGCTGAATAATTATGCACGCCCAATTTTTCAGTTTTTGATTAGTTAAAAAAGTTTGAAATATCCAATAAATGTCGTTCCACTTCATGATTGTGTCCCACTTGTTGTTGATTCTTCACAAAAAATACAGTTTTATATCTTTATGTTTGAAGCCTGAAATGTGGCAAAAGGTCGCTTTTCAAGTGGTTGATGTGAATACTTTCTCAAGGCACTGTAACCACAACCATGACCACAATATAACCACAACCATGAACACAATATAACCACAACCATGACCACAATATAACCACAACCATGACCGCAATATAACCACAACCATGACCGCAATATAACCACAATATAACGACAACCATGAAAAAACAACATAATGACAATGCAACCACAACCATGACAGACCAGCATCATCCCACAAACATCAGAAATCTAATTCTTTATCATGCCACTATACCATTGTATAATGGCAAGTTATGTGTTTTGTGTCTGTCAAGCTGTGGTGTCTCCTTTCTCCAGTGTGTTGATGTGTCTCTGTCTCCAGTGTGTTGATGTGTCTCCCTTCTCGTGTGTTGATGTGTCTCCTTTCTCCAGTGTGTTGATGTGTCTCCTGTCTCCAGTGTGTTGATGTGTCTCCTGTCTCCAGTGTGTTGATGTGTCTCCTTTCTCCAGTGTGTTGATGTGTCTCCTTTCTCCAGTGTGTTGATGTGTCTCCCTTCTCCAGTGTGTTGATGTGTCTCCTTTCTCCAGTGTGTTGATGTGTCTCCCTTCTCCAGTGTGTTGATGTGTCTCCCTTCTCCAGTGTGTTGATGTGTCTCCTTTCTCCAGTGTGTTGATGTGTCTCCTTTCTCCAGTGTGTTGATGTGTCTCCTTTCTCCAGTGTGTTGATGTGTCTCCTTTCTCCAGTGTGTTGATGTGTCTCCTTTCTCCAGTGTGTTGATGTGTCTCCTCTCTCCAGTGTGTGGTTCCTGTTTGGAGGTGGTCCCAAACTGCCAGGATGGAGAGGTGTTGACGGTGGACGCAAACAGTACAGACCTCTGCTGTCCTGTCTACCACTGTGGTGAGTACAACACACACACACACACACACACACACACACACACACACACACACACACACACACACACACACACACACACACACACACACACACACACACTCACTCACAGTGTCTCTGATTCCTGTGTGTGTGTGCAGTGTGTGAGCCGTACCGGTGTGCTGCATTGTCATGTCCCTTGGGGATGTCTGCTGTCACCGTGTCCCCTCCAGACCACTGCTGTCCTCTTCACACCTGCGGTAAAGTAGCTACTTACACCATCACGTAATGGGGGAGCGTGTGTCCTCCTCCATCACGTAATGGGGGAACGTGTGTCCTCCTCCATCACGTAATGGGGGAACGTGTGTCCTCCTCCATCACGTAATGGGGGAACGTGTGTCCTCCTCCATCACGTAATGGGGGAACGTGTGTCCTCCTCCATCACGTAATGGGGGAACGTGTGTCCTCCTCCATCACGTAATGGGGGAACGTGTGTCCTCCTCCATCACGTAATGGGGGAACGTGTGTCCTCCTCCATCACGTTGCAACCTGTTAGCCTCCAGCCTCCTGTTAGCCTCACCCCCCCCCCCCAAAAAATAATAACACAAATTGATTTTTTTTTTTGTTTCCCCTATTT
Source organism: Oncorhynchus masou masou (assembly GCF_036934945.1). Classification (NCBI taxonomy): domain Eukaryota; kingdom Metazoa; phylum Chordata; class Actinopteri; order Salmoniformes; family Salmonidae; genus Oncorhynchus; species Oncorhynchus masou. The sequence continues at coordinate 131,558 of NW_027006161.1, forward strand.
TTCCCCCAGAGTGTGCATGTGACAAACTGTCGAAGCCAAAATGTGTTCTGGTAGGTTTCTGTATGATTCCACATGATAATGGATGTGTTTGGGTTATCTCTGTCATGGATGTGTCCCTGTAGTGGATGTGTTCGTGTTATCTCTGTAGTGGATGTGTTCGTGTTATCTCTGT
>NW_027006162.1:0-3331 GCF_036934945.1 Oncorhynchus masou masou
AGGTCAGGGATGGTCTATATTCACCACACCTGAACAACTGACCAGGTCAGGGATTGTCTATATTCACCACACCTGACCAACTGACCACCTGACCAGGTCAGGGATTGTCTATATTCACCACACCTGACCAACTGACCACCTGACCAGGTCAGGGATGGTCTATATTCACCACACCTGATCAGGTCAGGGATGGTCTATATTCACCACACCTGAACAACTGACCAGGTCAGGGATTGTCTATATTCACCACACCTGACCAACTGACCACCTGACCAGGTCAGGGATGGTCTATATTCACCACACCTGATCAGGTCAGGGATGGTCTATATTCACCACACCTGACCAGGTCAGGGATTGTCTATATTCACCACACCTGAACAACTGACCACCTGACCAGGTCAGGGATGGTCTATATTCACCACACCTGACCAGGTCAGGGATTGTCTATATTCACCACACCTGACCAGGTCAGGGATTGTCTATATTCACCACACCTGACCAGGTCAGGGATTGTCTATATTCACCACACCTGACCAACTGACCACCTGATCAGGTCAGGGATGGTCTATATTCACCACACCTGAAACAACTGACCAGGTCAGGGATGGTCTATATTCACCACACCTGACCAGGTCAGGGATTGTCTATATTCACCACACCTGACCAGGTCAGGGATTGTCTATATTCACCACACCTGAACAACTGACCAGGTCAGGGATGGTCTATATTCACCACACCTGAACAACTGACCACCTGATCAGGTCAGGGATTGTCTATATTCACCACACCTGATCAGGTCAGGGATTGTCTATATTCACCACACCTGACCAGGTCAGGGATTGTCTATATTCACCACACCTGACCAGGTCAGGGATTGTCTATATTCACCACACCTGACCAGGTCAGGGATTGTCTATATTCACCACACCTGACCAGGTCAGGGATTGTCTATATTCACCACACCTGACCAGGTCAGGGATTGTCTATATTCACCACACCTGAACAACTGACCAGGTCAGGGATTGTCTATATTCACCACACCTGAACAACTGACCACCTGACCAGGTCAGGGATTGTCTATATTCACCACACCTGAACAACTGACCAGGTCAGGGATGGTCTATATTCACCACACCTGAACAACTGACCACCTGACCAGGTCAGGGATGGTCTATATTCACCACACCTGAACAACTGACCACCTGATCAGGTCAGGGATTGTCTATATTCACCACACCTGACCAGGTCAGGGATGGTCTATATTCACCACACCTGAACAACTGACCACCTGATCAGGTTAGGGATTGTCTATATTCACCACACCTGACCAGGTCAGGGATTGTCTATATTCACCACACCTGAACAACTGACCACCTGATCAGGTTAGGGATTGTCTATATTCACCACACTTGTGGTAAGTCTGCGTCTCTCTCCTGTAATGGTTGTGTTGACCCCTCTGTCTCCCAGTCAGTCACTAACCTGTGGTCCTGGTGGTCCTGCGTCTCTCTCCTGTAATGGTTGTGTTGACCCCTCTGTCTCCCAGTCAGTCACTAACCTGTGGTCCTGCGTCTCTCTCCTGTAATGGTTGTGTTGACCCCTCTGTCTCCCAGGCCGGTCACAGTCCTGCGGAGACCCGTAGTGGTCCAGTTCCTCTAGGACCCCGCTATGCCCCGCCATCCTAGCCAGCTCCCTGGCGTCCCGGCCCTGCGTGTCGACCACGCCCACCCATGCCGCCCCCTGCTGGAGGAGGAGCCTAACGACACTCCGCTGCCCTGCCGCCGCTGCACACATCACACCTGTCCACCACCAGCTGTCCTAGAGAGAGAGAGAGAGAGAGAGAGAGAGAGAGAGAGAGAGAGAGAGAGAGAGAGAGAGAGAGAGAGAGAGAGAGAGAGAGAGAGAGAGAGAGAGAGAGAGAGAGAGAGAGAGAGAGAGAGGAGATGGAGAGAGAGAGGGAGAGAAAGAGGGTCAGGGAGAGAAAGAAGGGGAGAGAGTCAGGGAGAGAAAGAGGAGACGGAGAGAGAGACATTAAGAAGGACGTGTAGAGAACATGTTGGTCATGTAGCAGACACTCCTCAGTAAAGCAGCTTTCAGCTAAGTCAGTGTTAGTAAGAGAAAGACAACCGGTGTTAAAGACTAGCGCAACGGGAAGGAGGTTGGTTCGAGGGAAACAGGAAGGAGGTTGGTTCGAGGGAAACAGGAAGGAGGTTGGTTCAGGGGCACTGGGAAGGAGGTTGGTTCGAGGGCATCGGGAAGGAGGTTGGTTCGAGGGAAACAGGAAGGAGGTTGGTTCGAGGGAAACAGGAAGGAGGTTGGTTCGAGGGAAACGGGAAGGAGGTTGGTTCGAAGGAAACGGGAAGGAGGTTGGTTCGAAGGAAACGGGAAGGAGGTTGGTTCGAGGGCAACGGGAAGGAGGTTGGTTCGAGCGCAACGGGAAGGAGGTTGGTTCGAGCGCAACAGGAAGGAGGTTGGTTCGAGGGCAACGGGAAGGGAAACAGGAAGGAGGTTGGTTAGAGCGCAACGGCAAGGAGGTTGGTTCGGGGGCAACAGGAAGGAGGTTCGTTGGGGGCAACAGGAAGGAGATTCGTTGGGGGCAACAGGAAGGAGGTTCTGGGGGCAACGGGAAGGAGGTTTGTTCGAGTGTAACAGGAAGGAGGTTCGTTCGAGTGCAACAAGAAGGAGGTTGGTTTGAGGGCATGTTAGCGTTTTAAAGGGGAAACAGGACTGAAGGCTAAAAGTTTGAGGTAGGTTATTCCAATCAATAAAATGAAAACCTTGAAACCTGATATATATTTCCACTTGACTCCACCAGACAATAAACACATCCTAAGAGTTCTGAACATGGAGCTTTTTCGTCATGGAGCTTTTTAAATCGAACCTGTGAAATAGATGCATTTAGAACCATGTATTTGATTATTATTCAAATTGAATACAAGCCGTGTATTGAGTACTTGACCTACTGGCATTCTGATGTAGTGAGTTTGGCTCCTCCTGATGAGGCAGTTCTGCCTGGGACTTCAAAAGTAATCAGGGTAACAGGTCAAAGAGGGGCAATTCCTCTTGTTCAAATGGTCAAAACACTGAGGTGATTTGATTAAACTGCCCCAGGTTGAACCGGGCTGTGGTCTAATGGTCAGGACACTGAGGTGATTTGATTAAACTGCCCCAGGTTGAACCGGGGCTGTGGTCTAATGGTCAGGACACCGAGGTGATTTGATTAAAATGCCCCAGGTTGAACCGGGGCTGTGGTCTAATGGTCAAAACACTGAGGTGATCTGATTAAACTGCCCCAGGTTGAACCGGGGCTATGGTCTAATGGTCAGGAAACCGT
>NW_027006163.1:0-3331 GCF_036934945.1 Oncorhynchus masou masou
CGAGTTGCCTTGGAAACAAAACACGTCCTTCACCGTGTTGATGTATTTTGCACCATCTCCGCAAGGAGAATGGCGCTCGTTCTCTTCTCTTCCAAAACAAGGAAAAAAAGAAAAAACAAAGTGACTGAGCCTATCTGGTGCAACAAACACAGAGACAGGAACAATCACCCACAAACACACAGTGAAACCCAGGCTACCTAAATATGGTTCCCAATCAGAGACAATGACTAACACCTGCCTCTGATTGAGAACCATATCAGGCCAGACATAGAAATAGACAAACAAGACATCCAACATAGAATGCCCACTCAGATCACACCCTGACCAACCAAAACATAGAAACATACAAATAAACTATGGTCAGGGTGTGACAGAGGTAAAGAATGCAAATAAGGCAGAGTTAACCTTGAGCATATATGCTATAGTGACAGTGAGTAAGTGTGAGAGAGAGAATGAAATAAAGATATAGATAGTGGGAGAGAGAGAATGAAATAAAGATATAGATAGTGGGAGAGAGAAGAATAAAGATATAAATGAAATACAGATATAGATAGTGGGGAGAAGAAATGATATAAATAAAGAATATAAAGATAGATGTGGGAGAGAGAATGAAATAAAGATATAGATAGTGGGAGAGAGAGAATGAAATAAAGATACAGATAGTGGGAGAGAGAGAATGAAATAAAGATACAGATAGTGGGAGAGAGAGAATGAAATAAAGATATAGATAGTGGGAGAGAGAGAATGAAATAAAGATATAGATAATGGGAGAGAGAGAATGAAATAAAGATACAGATAGTGTGGGAGAGAGAGAATGAAATAAAGAGAGAGAGAATGAAATAAAGATATAGATAGTGGGAGAGAGAGAATGAAATAAAGATATAGATAGTGGGAGAGAGAGAATGAAATAAAGATACAGATAGTGTGGGAGAGAAAGCTAATTAAAGCAAATAAGACAGAGTTAGCCTTGAGCATATTATAGTGAAAAGAGAGTCCTATAGCAGCTTGATCCCTAGTGACATTGTGTAGACTGATGTTGACACCACCACTGAGTCAGTGACGAATGCAGATGCCAACCAGGATGTCACTAGACAATCCTCGCTCTGCTACTGGGTTGACATGTGATAACTCACGAGAGAAGACACACACACACACGCACGCACGCACGCACACACACACACACACACACACACACACACACACACACACACACACACACACACACACACACACACACACACACACACACACACACACACACACACACACACACACACACACACACACAGACACACCTCATAATGCAAAACAGTTGAAGTCGGAAGTTTACATACACCTTAGCCAAATAAATTTAAACTCAGTTTTTCAGTGTGTATGACTATCTTGAGGGCATTTTCAGTTTTCCAGTTCCCTGACTTATATCAGTTAGAATCACCACTTTATTTTAAGAATGTGAAATGTCAGAATAAGAGCAGAGAGAATGATTTATTTCAGCTTTTAATTATTTCATCCAATTCCCAGTGGGTCAGAAGTTTACATACACTCAATTAGTATTTTTTAGCATTGCCTTTAAATTGTTTAAATTGGGTAAAACGTTTTGGGTAGCCTTCCATAAGCTTCCCACAATAAGTTGGGTGAATTTTGGCCCATTCCTCCTGACAGAGCTGGTGTAACTGAGTCAGGTTTGTAGGCCTCCTTGCTCACACACGCTTTTTCAGTTCTGCCCACAAATTTTCTATGGGATTGAGGTCAGGGCTTTGTGATGGCCACTCCAATACCTTGACTTTGTTGTCCTTAAGCCATTTTGCCACAACTTTGGAAGTATGCTTTGGGTCATTGTCCATTTGGAAGACCCATTTGCGACCAAGCTTTAACTTCCTGACTGATGTCTTGAGATGTTGCTTCAATATATCCACATCATTTCCCTGCCTCATGATGCCATCTATTTTGTGAAGTGCACCAGTCCCTCCTGCAGCAAAGCCCTCCCACAACATGATGCTGCCACCCCTGTGCTTCACGGTTGGGATGGTGTTCTTCGGCTTGCAAGTCTCCCCCTTTTTCCTCCAAACATAACGATGGTCATTATGGCCAAACAGTTATATTTTTGTTTCACCATACCAGAGATCATTTCTCCAAAAAAGTAGAATCTTTGTCCACATGTGCAGTTGCAAACTGTAGTCTGGCTTTTGTATGGCGTGTTTGGAGCAGTGGCTTCTTCCTTTCTGAGCAGCCTTTCAGGTTATGTCGATATAGGACTAGTTTAACTGTGGATATAGATACTTTTGTACCTGTTTCCTCCAGCATCTTCACAAGGTCCTTTGCTGTTGTTCTGGGATTGATTTGCACTTTTGGCGTCTCCTTCCTGAGCGGTATGACGGCTGCGTGGTCCCATGGTGTTTATACTTGGGTACATACTATTGTTTGTACAGATGAACGTGGTGCCTTCAGGCGGTCTTGGTTGATTTCTTTTCATTTTCCCATGATGTCAAGCAGAGGCACTGAGTTTGAAGGTAGGCCTTTAAATACATCCACAGGTACACCGCCGATTGACTCAAATGATGTAAATTAGCCTATCAGAAGCTTCTAAAGCCATGACATAATTTTCTGGAATTTTCCGAGCTTTAAACTTCTGACCCACAGGAATTGTGATACAGTGAATTATAAGTGAAATAATCTGTCAGTTAACAACTGTTGAAAGAATTACTTGTGTCATGCACGAAGTGTCCTAACTGACTTGCCAAAACTAAATTGTTACCAAGAAATTTGTGGAGTGGTTGAAAAACAAGTTTTAATGACTCCAACCTAAGTATGTATGTATGTAAACTTCTGACTTCAACTGTATGTACAGAAAGTAAAATTCCTTGTCTCTAACAATCCACCGTCTGTGTCCCTCTCAGATGCAGCACCTGGGGATGATCAGTAACTCCCTGAGTGGCCTGTCCTCCCCTGAGGCCTTGGACCCCTCATCAGACACCAGTGGAGAGGCCCAGGCCATGAGCGACCACGACCTACTCTACTGCTTCAGACGGGACTCCAACAAGGTCCAGAACTACCTGAAGATCCTCAAGTGCAGGATCGTACCTGAGAACGGATGCTGAGATGTGAAGACAAGACAAGAGGCGTGACTTTCACAAGCTGCCGTGTCAATCAAGGAAATCAAGGACACATCATGAATAGACACGATGATAAGACCGAGAGAAGAGACTGGGACTGTGGCACTTTCCTCCTCCTGACAAGTCCAACGATAACTTCCACCAGGGACAAAGTCTTAATGTCTTCTATGTACTGTATTTATGTCATGTCACAGAGAAATATAGTACAGATGTAAGAT
>NW_027006164.1:0-3330 GCF_036934945.1 Oncorhynchus masou masou
TGGCTATTATTAGGCTTATCTACTGCAGGCCTATGAAGGCAGTGGGCACCAGCTGGCTATTATTAGGCTTAGCTACTGCAGGCCTATGAAGGCAGTGGGCACCAGCTGGCTATTATTAGGCTTAGCTACTGCAGGCCTATGAAGGCAGTGGGCACCAGCTGGCTATTATTAGGCTTAGCTACTGCAGGCCTATGAAGGCAGTGGGCACCAGCTGGCTATTATTAGGCTTATCTACTTCAGGCCTATGAAGGCAGTGGGCACCAGCTGGCTATTATTAGGCTTATCTACTGCAGGCCTATGAAGGCAGTGGGCACCAGCTGGCTATTATTAGGCTTATCTACTGCAGGCCTATGAAGGCAGTGGGCACCAGCTGGCTATTATTAGGCTTATCTACTGCAGGCCTATGAAGGCAGTGACCACCAGCTGGCTATTATTAGGCTTATCTACTGCAGGCCTATGAAGGCAGTGGGCACCAGCTGGCTATTATTAGGCTTAGCTACTGCAGGCCTATGAAGGCAGTGGGCACCAGCTGGCTATTATTAGGCTTATCTACTGCAGGCCTATGAAGGCAGTGGGCACCAGCTGGCTATTATTAGGCTTAGCTACTGCAGGCCTATGAAGGCAGTGGGCACCAGCTGGCTATTATTAGGCTTATCTACTGCAGGCCTATGAAGGCAGTGGGCACCAGCTGGCTATTATTAGGCTTATCTACTTCAGGCCTATGAAGGCAGTGGGCACCAGCTGGCTGTTATTAGGCTTATCTACTGCAGGCCTATGAAGGCAGTGGGCACCAGCTGGCTATTATTAGGCTTATCTACTGCAGGCCTATGAAGGCAGTGGGCACCAGCTGGCTATTATTAGGCTTAGCTACTGCAGGCCTATGAAGGCAGTGGGCACCAGCTGGCTATTATTAGGCTTATCTACTTCAGGCCTATGAAGGCAGTGGGCACCAGCTGGCTATTATTAGGCTTATCTACTGCAGGCCTATGAAGGCAGTGGGCACCAGCTGGCTATTATTAGGCTTATCTACTGCAGGCCTATGAAGGCAGTGGGCACCAGCTGGCTATTATTAGGCTTAGCTACTGCAGGCCTATGAAGGCAGTGGGCACCAGCTGGCTATTATTAGGCTTATCTACTGCAGGCCTATGAAGGCAGTGGGCACCAGCTGGCTATTATTAGGCTTATCTACTGCAGGCCTATGAAGGCAGTGGGCACCAGCTGGCTATTATTAGGCTTATCTACTGCAGGCCTATGAAGGCAGTGGGCACCAGCTGGCTATTATTAGGCTTAGCTACTGCAGGCCTATGAAGGCAGTGGGCACCAGCTGGCTATTATTAGGCTTATCTACTGCAGGCCTATGAAGGCAGTGGGCACCAGCTGGCTATTATTAGGCTTATCTACTGCAGGCCTATGAAGGCAGTGGGCACCAGCTGGCTATTATTAGGCTTATCTACTGCAGGCCTATGAAGGCAGTGGGCACCAGCTGGCTATTATTAGGCTTATCTACTGCAGGCCTATGAAGGCAGTGGGCACCAGCTGGCTATTATTAGGCTTATCTACTGCAGGCCTATGAAGGCAGTGGGCACCAGCTGGCTATTATTAGGCTTATCTACTGCAGGCCTATGAAGGCAGTGGGCACCAGCTGGCTATTATTAGGCTTATCTACTTCAGGCCTATGAAGGCAGTGGGCACCAGCTGGCTATTATTAGGCTTATCTACTGCAGGCCTATGAAGGCAGTGGGCACCAGCTGGCTATTATTAGGCTTAGCTACTGCAGGCCTATGAAGGCAGTGGGCACCAGCTGGCTATTATTAGGCTTATCTACTGCAGGCCTATGAAGGCAGTGGGCACCAGCTGGCTATTATTAGGCTTATCTACTGCAGGCCTATGAAGGCAGTGGGCACCAGCTGGCTATTATTAGGCTTATCTACTGCAGGCCTATGAAGGCAGTGGGCACCAGCTGGCTATTATTAGGCTTATCTACTGCAGGCCTATGAAGGCAGTGGGCACCAGCTGGCTATTATTAGGCTTAGCTACTGCAGGCCTATGAAGGCAGTGGGCACCAGCTGGCTATTATTAGGCTTATCTACTGCAGGCCTATGAAGGCAGTGGGCACCAGCTGGCTATTATTAGGCTTATCTACTGCAGGCCTATGAAGGCAGTGGGCACCAGCTGGCTATTATTAGGCTTATCTACTGCAGGCCTATGAAGGCAGTGGGCACCAGCTGGCTATTATTAGGCTTATCTACTGCAGGCCTATGAAGGCAGTGGGCACCAGCTGGCTATTATTAGGCTTATCTACTGCAGGCCTATGAAGGCAGTGGGCACCAGCTGGCTATTATTAGGCTTATCTACTGCAGGCCTATGAAGGCAGTGGGCACCAGCTGGCTATTATTAGGCTTATCTACTGCAGGCCTATGAAGGCAGTGGGCACCAGCTGGCTATTATTAGGCGTATCTACTTCAGGCCTATGAAGGCAGTGGGCACCAGCTGGCTATTATTAGGCTTATCTACTGCAGGCCTATGAAGGCAGTGGGCACCAGCTGGCTATTATTAGGCTTATCTACTGCAGGCCTATGAAGGCAGTGGGCACCAGCTGGCTATTATTAGGCTTAGCTACTGCAGGCCTATGAAGGCAGTGGGCACCAGCTGGCTATTATTAGGCTTATCTACTGCAGGCCTATGAAGGCAGTGGGCACCAGCTGGCTATTATTAGGCTTATCTACTGCAGGCCTATGAAGGCAGTGGGCACCAGCTGGCTATTATTAGGCTTATCTACTGCAGGCCTATGAAGGCAGTGGGCACCAGCTGGCTATTATTAGGCGTATCTACTTCAGGCCTATGAAGGCAGTGGGCACCAGCTGGCTATTATTAGGCTTATCTACTTCAGGCCTATGAAGGCAGTGGGCACCAGCTGGCTATTATTAGGCTTATCTACTGCAGGCCTATGAAGGCAGTGGGCACCAGCTGGCTATTATTAGGCTTAGCTACTGCAGGCCTATGAAGGCAGTGGGCACCAGCTGGCTATTATTAGGCTTATCTACTGCAGGCCTATGAAGGCAGTGGGCACCAGCTGGCTATTATTAGGCTTATCTACTGCAGGCCTATGAAGGCAGTGAGCACCAGCTGGCTATTATTAGGCTTATCTACTGCAGGCCTATGAAGGCAGTGGGCACCAGCTGGCTATTATTAGGCTTATCTACTGCAGGCCTATGAAGGCAGTGGGCACCAGCTGGCTATTATTAGGCTTATCTACTGTCAGGCCTATGAAGGCAGTGGGCACCAGCTGGCTATTATTAGGCTTAGCTACTGCAGGCCTATGAAGGCAGT
>NW_027006165.1:0-3327 GCF_036934945.1 Oncorhynchus masou masou
GTCTAGTAGGTTTCCCCGTGGACCAGGAACTAGTGGGTTATGGTAGCGCTAGCCAGGGATACCCTAGGATAAGGGGCTTCGGGAAGCAGTGATCAACAGAAAACAAAGAGTTTCAGAGTGGTTCACCCCAACCTGCAGTAGAATGGGCTTTGTCTGATATTCCACCTGACCGCGAGCCAGGTTGGTTTGAGGTGCTCAGGAAACCGGAACGTGGAGTGGTGTCAAAAGGGCGTATGTCTCACCTGTGTCTGGGTGTGGTTGTCAATCCTGATTGCCAGCATTATCAGAGACTCGAGGTCCTCTCCCAGTTCCCGTGTGGCCAGTTCTTCTTTGATGAAGCTAAACAGACCCTGCTGGAAAGTGGTATCCAGTGCCTCCATATTCCACCCATTCTCAATCTGTGCAAATTTATATTAATTTAGTTGACACACATTAACTAAGTATTTACTGAGAACATGTGGATCATTATTTGTGGACAGGCATGTTTGAGAATACTGCCAAAGCCGTGCAAAAATGGGCTGTGCCGTTCTGGGTCTTCATAACCATTGAGTACACTTCACAGTTCTGAAAAGACTGTACAAAAATATTGAGGTTTATAAACTTTGGTGCATGCCATACGCATGTTACCCTTTTTAAATCGAACCAATCCTGGAAACTGTGTGCGCGATGAACTAGTTCTTAGAAAGCCCCATCATTCACCTTTTATGGTGACAAGACAGGAAATAAATAAATAAAGGAAATAGCAATGGCAGACTTGATGAAATGTCTTTTGAGGTGTTTTACAGTGACATTTTCTTTATCTGACCGTTTCTGTAAGACAAAACCATTGCAAATTGTTAGGCTACGGGTTCCCAACTAGGAACCCCTCCCCCTTCAGCCCAAACGGTGGCGCAGGGAAAGCAAAAATATTCTTAAAAATATTTAACCTCCACACATTAACAAGTCCAATAGCTTAAATGAAAGATAAACACCTTGTTCATCTACCCAGCATGTCAGAATTTTAAAATGTTTTACAGCGAAAACATAGCACATATTTATGTTAAACCACCACTAGGGAAACATACAATATGTAGCCACATGGCTATGCAAAATAGCACAATCACAAACGCAGGATTAAAAGAAAAATAATTCACTAACCTTTTGAAAATCTTCATCAGATGACAGTAATAGCACATGTTACACAGTACATTTATGTTTTTTTCAATAATATGCAATTTATATCCATAAATCTCCATTTACATTGAGCCATGTTCAAAAAATGCAGCAGAAATGACCGGAGAAATTATAAATATCTCCAGCAGCTAACGCCAGATAACAGCAATAAACATCATAAACTTTGACTAAATATACATGTTCTACATATATTTAGAAAGATACACTTCTTCTTAATGCAAACGCTGTGTTACATTTATTTTTAACGTTACAGAATTCGTTCACTATTCAATAATCTGAGACGGCGCTCAGCCATTAGCATTATTTCTCTACTATGTTGGATTCGACAAAAATACAATTTTATAACATAAATATTCCCTTACCTTTGATGGTCTTCGACAAGAATGCCGTGGAAGGAGTTATACTTACCTAATATAACGTTTGGTTGCAGTTGGTGTGTCTTTGTATTAGCAAAAGCTAACATCTTCAGGTGAATTACCCCAAAAAGGACTTCTGATCACGAAAATTGCGCATCAAAACTTCAAATTTACATATTATATGTCGACTAAACTGGTCAAACTAAGTGCAGAATCAAGCTTTAGGATGTTTTTAACGTACAAAACAATTGGCGATTAAATCAAACGTAACGAACTCTCTTCAACCAGATTGGAAAAAAAAAGTCCGTTTTTACAGAGCGCGCTCCTGAAAACTCGTGACACCTCAGTATTTTGCCCACCAAGCAGTCAAAGCTTGTGCTATTTTCTCCGTTGCACGTCTCATTGAAAGCCGGGAGCACGCTGAAGAAATAGAAACTGTTCCCAGATCCGTAGCTGGTTGGGAAGGGTGGGGGCGATGACGTCAAAGTTGGAGCAACTTTCTTAGGAGAGAGAGAGAGTTTGGGAGAATGGCTGCCCTGTGAGTTCTGCTTTACATACAGACATAATTCGAACGGTTTTAGAAGCTTTAGAGTGTTTTCTATTCAATAATAATTATTATATGCATATATTAGCAATTTTTGACAGTTTTCTTTTTAGTTTACTTTGGGCACACAATTCATCCAAAGGGGGCAGTATTTCCCATAGCCCCATCAGGCATTGAATTTAATAATGTTTAGCATTTACTTTCTCCAGAACCAATATTTTTGCTATACTACAGTAGCCTACACACTTCAATGCAAAATATAAACTGTATGTTGTAAATCTTGCGCCCGTTCGGAAGATTAGAGCAAAAAATGTTATAGCTAATAGGCCCAATTAAATGAGGAGATGTGCATGTTTAATTTGTTGTATGGGTACTTCGGGAATATGAACTGGAACATGGCCCATAAAGGGTTATCATAACCATTGCAGAAAAAATGAATTATTGGCTACTCGAGAAATTTGACATTACAGTATTCAGACTTAGCCTACAAATATCAATGAAAATAATGACTCTGTGTTCTACCTTAACCTCTTGAAACTCCCCATCCCGGATCCGGGATCGTGACTAACAGCCTCAGGCTCATTAGCAAAGCAGCGATTAACGATTTCTGAAAATCGCCATAATAAAATTAAAATAATGCGTTTGCTCTCAAGCTTAGCCTTTTCTTAACAACACTGTCATCTCAGATTCTTCAAAATATGCTTTTGAACCATAGAAATTGACTAATTTGTGTAAGAGTATGCAAAGCTAGCATAGCATTTTGTGTAGCTATGTAGCCTTGCGCAACATTTTCACAAAAGCCAGATAACCAAATAAATAAAATCATTAACTTTGAAGAGCTTCGGATGTTTTCAATGAGGAGACTCTCAGTTACATAGCAAATGTGCAGTTTTTCCAAAAAATATTATTTGTGTAGGACAAATCGCTCCGTTTTGTTCACGTTTGGCTATGAAAAAACCCTGTATACAGTTATAGCCTGAAGCTCATTAGCATAATGTAACGTTAACGATTTCTGAAAATCGCAAATAAAATGAAAATAATGCATCTGCTCTCAAGCTTAGCCTTTTCTTAACAACACTGTCATCTCAGATTTTCAAAATATGCTTTTGAACCATAGAAATTGACTAATTTGTGTGTAGAGTATGCAAAGCTAGCTTAATGCATTTTGAATAACATGTAGCACACAACATTTTCACAAAAACCAGATAACCAAATAAATAAAATCATTTACCTTTGAAGAGCTTCTGATGTTTT
>NW_027006166.1:0-3326 GCF_036934945.1 Oncorhynchus masou masou
GGGGTTTAATAATGTGTTGTATTGTAGATATGTTATGGTAGAGTAGGGGTTTAATAATGTGTTGTATTGTAGATATGTTATGGTAGAGTAGGGGTTTAATAATGTGTTGTATTGTAGATATGTTATGGTAGAGTAGGGGTTTAATAATGTGTTGTATTGTAGATATGTTATGGTAGAGTAGGGGTTTAATAATGTGTTGTATTGTAGATATGTTATGGTAGAGTAGGGGTTTAATAATGTGTTGTATTGTAGATATGTTATGGTAGAGTAGGGGTTTAATAATGTGTTGTATTGTAGATATGTTATGGTAGAGTAGGGGTTTAATAATGTGTTGTATTGTAGATATGTTATGGTAGAGTAGGGGTTTAATAATGTGTTGTATTGTAGATATGTTATGGTAGAGTAGGGGTTTAATAATGTGTTGTATTGTAGATATGTTATGGTAGAGTAGGGGTTTAATAATGTGTTGTATTGTAGATATGTTATGGTAGAGTAGGGGTTTAATAATGTGTTGTATTGTAGATATGTTATGGTAGAGTAGGGGTTTAATAATGTGTTGTATGATGTACTGTTTTATTTTGTTGTGTGTTATTTTCTCTTGCATGGGAAAGTGTGAACTCAGCCGTTTACACGTTGTTGTTGTTGTTGACTTTCTCTCTACATAAATAGAACTGACCTTTACATAGGGTAGCCTACGCTACAGAGTGATCTGAAGAATGTTCAGCTAGATTGTTAGTGAGAACAGAGAATAACTTGTCAGTGGTCCTAGAGAGGTAATAACCAATGCTTTTAAAATAGTTTGTTTCCTATACCACTGCCGTTTTTTAAACTACAGTACTTTAATTTAAAGATATCATTTCCTCCTTACATGTTTAGTGGAATGATGAGAGACACCCAGGGGTTTAATTTCTAACTCCCCAGACCCTATGTTGCTAAATTACCAAATACTGAAGAAAAAAGTTGAGTAAATTGTAATATTCTGTTCTCTATTCACAGTCATAACAGGGCAGGTTATTAACACAGTTGGATCACACATCTCTGAAAGGCTAGATTGCTAAATACTTTGAGTAGAATGTTTGAAATCCAATATATTGGACAATTATTGAACATTATACTCTTTGAACTCACGAGCAGCTGCAAGTTCCAAAAACATACTGTTGATGGATGTAGATTATTTTAAAGTTGCTATGTACAGTATATCTTAGGTCAGCCAACAGTCTATAGCCTTGCACACTGAGAGATTGATTCTGTCCAGTAGTGCTTGTTTTACAGTATTATTCATCTCAATGCCAAGATTTATACAATGGGTACAATACAATGGGTCTAATCCTGAATGCTGATTGGTTAAAAGTGCATTCCAGCGGTCATACATAGGGCCCAGCGTCGTCTGGGTTAGGGGAGGGTTTGGCCGGCAGGGATGTCATTGTCTCATTGTGCTCTTCTCCATAACCCGATTGGATGTTGAGCTGCCAACTCTGGATGAGCTCCCCCTTCCCCCTGTAGATATGGACGATGAGTAATGATTGAAGGTTGTTTTCTTTTAACAAGTTGAGGGTAAGGTCATCTAAACCCTTAATCTGTTTTCCATCATGTGGGACACTGAGCTGATGAGCCAGTTTAGCATAACTGTTAAACAACAGGGCTTTATATTTTGACTTGATGTCCCAGGGACAGTTAGAAAAACATAGGTCAATCCAACCCAATTGTGGTAAGAGATATGGAAAAAAATGGTTAACATTGAGAGATTTATTTACATCTGAAATCTACAGATCCCTTGTGTATGTGTGTGGATTTTTGTACTCCCTCCCATTGGTTATAACCTTTTGATTGTAGATTTTAGCTTTATTATGATTTTATATATTGATGTAGTTAATAAGTATAACCTTTTATTATGATTTATTATAATGATGTAATTTGATAGAACCTCCTTTTGATAGAAGCTCAAATCTAAATGCTTTAAAATGTAAAATGTAATTATTATTATCACACAAGTTCTCTTTGTGCATCTTATCTTTGGTGTCATAAACAATCCTTGGTACCTGCTTGTGTCTGGTGAAGAGATGGGGGGAGGAACATCTGGCAGAATGCCCAGAATATGTTCTTTAAGTTAAGATAGGAGACAGATCTAGAAACATGTAGGAACCGATCCAATGAATCATGTTTATATAGGTTTAGATAGCAGTATATAAAGCTCTATGCCCTTTTGGAGCTCACTTCAGACTGGTACTTATGCATCTCAGTTTGACAGTGAGTGGCGCAGTGGTCTAAGGCACTGCATCGCTAGCTGTGTCACGAGAGATTCTGGGTTCGTGTCCAGGCTCTGTCGCAGCCGTCCGCGACCGGGAGACCCATGGAGCGGCACACAGTTGGCTCGGCGTCGTCTGGGTTACGGGAGAGTTTGGCCGGCAAGGATGTCCTTGTCCCATCGCACACCAGCAACTCCTGTGGCTGGCTGGGTGCAGTGCATGCTGACCCTGGTCGCCAGGTGTACGGTGTTTCCTCCGACACATTGGCGCGGCTGGCTTCTGGGTTAAGTGGGCATTGTGTCAAGAAGCAGTGCGGCTTGGTTGGGATGTGTTTCGGAGAACGCACAGCTCTTGACCTTCACCTCTCCCATTTACATTACATTTAAGTCATTTGGCAGACGCTCTTATCCAGAGCGACTTACAAATTGGT
Source organism: Oncorhynchus masou masou (assembly GCF_036934945.1). Lineage (NCBI taxonomy): Eukaryota > Metazoa > Chordata > Actinopteri > Salmoniformes > Salmonidae > Oncorhynchus > Oncorhynchus masou. Next base: position 2,677 of record NW_027006166.1, read on the forward strand.
GAATTCACCTTATGACATCCAGTGGAACAGCCACTTTACAACAGTGCATCTAAATCATTTAAGGGGGGGTGAGAAGGATTACTTTATCCTATCCTAGGTATTCCTTAAAGAGGTGGGGTTTCAGGTGTCTCCGGAAGGTGGTGATTGACTCCGCTGTCCTGGCGTTGTGAGGGAGTTTGTTCCACCATTGGGGGGCCAGAGCAGCGAACAGTTTTGACTGGGCTGAGCGGGAACTGTACTTCCTCAGTGGTAGGGAGGCGAGCAGGCCAGAGGTGGATGAACGCAGTGCCCTTGTTTGGGTGTAGGGCCTGATCAGAGCCTGGAGGTACTGCGGTGCCGTTCCCCTCACAGCTCCGTAGGCAAGCACCATGGTCTTGTAGCGGATGCGAGCTTCAACTGGAAGCCAGTGGAGAGAGCGGAGGAGCGGGGTGACGTGAGAGAACTTGGGAAGGTTGAACACCAGACGGGCTGCGGCGTTCTAGATGAGTTGTAGGGGTTTAATGGCACAGGCAGGGAGCCCAGCCAACAGCGAGTTGCAGTAATCCAGACGGGAGATGACAAGTGCCTGGATTAGGACCTGCGCCGCTTCCTGTGTGAGCAGGGTCGTACTCTGCGGATGTTGTAGAGCATGAACCTACAGGAACGGGCCA
>NW_027006167.1:0-3325 GCF_036934945.1 Oncorhynchus masou masou
TGTCATGTCTTGTTATGTCTGTTCCTGTCCTTTCTCTTCACTCTGTCTCTCTCTGCTGGTCTTTTTAGGTTACCTTCTCTGTCTCTCATTCTTCAGCTGTTCTACATCTCCCCTAACTAGCTCATTCACTCTTTCACACCTGTTCTCTCTTCCCCCTCTGATTAGGTCTCTATTTCTCTCTCTGTTCCTGCTACTTTCAGTGTCTGATTCTTGTTTGTGTTTTTGATGCCAGAAGCAAGCTGTCGTCTCGTTTGCTTCCACCTTGTCCTATCCTGTCGGAGTCTGCCTGGCAGGTGCATCCTGCACTATACTACGTTCTTTTGTTCCATTGTCAACGTTGGAAGAGGATTTATGCCATTCCTGTTTTTCATTAAAGAACTCTGTTTTCTGTTAAAACCGCTTTTGGGTCTTCACTCAAGTACATAACAGAAGAATCAGACCAAGAATGGACCCAGCGGCTCCGGACCCTTTTCACTCCGCCGTCGAGATCCAGGGAGCGATGCTAGGCAGACACGAGGAGGAATTGTCTGCTGCTCGACATGCCGTTGAGACCCTGGCCGTCCAAGTCTCCGACCTCACAAGACAGGTTCACCAACTCCACCTCGATCCACCGCCCACTTCCAGGGTTTCCGAGTCTCCGGAGCCCAGGATCAACAACCCGCCCTGTTACTCTGGGGAGCCCACTGAGTGCCGCTCATTCCTCACTCAGTGTGATGTGGTGTTCTCTCTCCAGCCCAACACTTACTCCAGGAGCGCAGCCCGCATCGCCTACGTCATTTCTCTCCTTACCGGACGGGCGCGTGAGTGGGGCACGGCAATCTGGGAGGCGAGGGCTGAGTGTATTAACCAGTTTCAGGACTTTAAGGAGGAGATGATACGGGTTTTTGACCGTTCTGTTTTTGGGGAGGAGGCTTCCAGGGCCCTGTCTTCCCTATGTCAGGGGAATCGATCCATAACGGATTATTCTATTGAGTTTCGCACTCTCGCTGCCTCTAGTGACTGGAACGAGCCGGCTTTGCTCGCTCGTTTTCTGGAGGGTCTCCTCGTCGAGGTTAAGGATGAGATCCTCTCCCGGGAGGTTCCTTCCAGTCTGGACTCCTTAATAGCCCTCGCTATCCGCATAGAGCGACGGTTTGATCTTCGTCGCCGAGCTCGTGGAAAGGAGCTCGCGTTCTCCGTTGCTCCCCTCTCCACATCACTGCCACCTGCCGCATCACTGCCACCCTCCTCCGCCGGCTCGGATGCTGAGCCTATGCAGCTGGGGGGTATCCGCATCTCGGCCAAGGAGAAGGAACGGAGAATCACCAATCGCCTCTGTCTCTACTGCGGCTCCGCTGGTCATTTTGTCACCTCATGTCCAGTAAAAGCCAGAGCTCATCAGTAAGAGGAGGGCTACTGGTGAGCGCAACTACTCAGGCCTCTCCTTCTGGATCACGCACTACCTTTCCGGTCCATCTCCGCTGGCCCGGTTCATCTGCTTCCTGCAGTGCCTTGATAGACTCTGGGGCGGAGGGCTGTTTTATGGACGAGACCTGGGCTCGGGAACATGACATTCCTCTCAGACAGTTAGGGAGCCCACGGCCTTGTTCGCTTTAGATGGTAGTTCTCTCCCCAAGATTCAGCGTGAGACGCTGCCTTTAACCCTCACTGTCTCTGGTAATCATAGCGAAACCATTTCTTTTTAATTTTCGTTCACCTTTTACACCTGTTGTTTTGGGTCATCCCTGGCTAGTGCGCCATAACCCTTCTATTAATTGGTCTAGTAATACTATCCTATCCTGGAATGTTTCTTGTCATGTGACCTGTTTAATGTCTGCTATCCCTCCTGTTTCCTCTGTCTCTTCTTCACAGGAGGAGCCTGGCGATTTGACAGGGGTGCCGGAGGAGTATCACGATCTGCGCACGGTGTTCAGTCGTTCCAAGGCCACTTCTCTCCCTCCACACCGGTCGTATGACTGTAGTATTGATCTCCTTCCGGGAACTACTCCCCCGGGGTAGATTATACTCTCTGTCGGCTCCCGAACGTAAGGCTCTCGAGGATTATTTGTCGGTTTCGCTCGACGCCGGTACCATAGTCTCCTCCTCCTCTCCCCGCCGGAGCGGGGTTTTTTTTGTTCAGAAGAAGGACGGGTCCCTGCGCCCATGCGTGGATTATCGAGGGCTGAATGACATAACAGTTAAGAATCGTTATCCGCTTCCTCTTATGTCTTCAGCCTTCGAGATCCTGCAGGGAGCCAGGTTTTTCACCAAATTGGACCTTCGTAACGCCTACCATCTCGTGCGCATCAGGGAGGGGGACGAGTGGAAGACGGCGTTTAACACTCCGTTAGGGCACTTTGAATACCGGGTTCTTCCTTTCGGCCTCGTTAACGCTCCAGCTGTCTTTCAGGCACTAGTTAACGACGTCCTGAGAGACATGCTGAACATTTTTGTTTTCGTTTACATGGACGATATCCTGATTTTTTCACCGTCTCTCTCGATTCATGTTCAGCACGTGCGACGCGTCCTCCAGCGCCTTTTGGAGAACTGTCTTTATGTGAAGGCTGAGAAGTGCACTTTTCATGCCGCCTCTGTCCCTTTTCTCGGTTCCGTTATTTCCGCTGAGGGCATTAAGATGGATCCCGCTAAGGTCCAGGCTGTCATTGATTGGCCCGTTCCTAAGTCACGCGTCGAGCTGCAGCGCTTTCTGGGCTTCGCTAATTTCTATCGTCGTTTCATCCGTAATTTCGGTCAGGTGGCAGCTCCCTCACAGCCCTTACATACCTTAAGGGAACATTTCGACAATCACCGTATAGTTAGTGAGAAAGTCCCTATTGGAACTGTACGGTCCCTTACTAGACGTCCGAAAACATTTTAGAAATTCGGGGACGGCGTCGGGCCGAGCGGTAGGGCCAGACCTACCGGGAAGTCATCAAATGAACTTTGTCGGACATTCGGTTTTCGTTTAATAAAATAAACAAATTTTAGCCCATTTTTGCGCAATGCCGAAATATCCCACAAGAGGGCATAAGCAATCATATTGCTATTGGACAAAACATCACGAATCACGACGTGCCATATCTCGGAAACCGAAAATATTTCGAAGCCGAAACTTGGTGAGCGTAGGTTTGGCATTATGGGAAGATGGCCCCGAACAAGATGGCGTCTAGGCCTCAACGGTTTTTGAGTTATGGCCATATTTCTGGGATTAAAGGTCCAAAATGAAAATAGAGAAAAGATTTTTTCACTTCACGTCAAAGTCAAGGAGCCTCCGGTGTCAATAAAAAAAATCGGCCATTTATCTACTCGTCATTTACGAGAAATCGTACGTTGACCAGATCGTGAT
>NW_027006168.1:0-3325 GCF_036934945.1 Oncorhynchus masou masou
GGTTCTGGTAACATGGGAGTTCTGGGTAACATGGGGTTTTAATTTTTTAAGAGTTTCTCAATGATGTCTGTTTTGTGTTCCAAAATGCTTTCCTGCTTTTGTCTTCATTCTTTATCTTATTTAGTGTCTCTTAGATTCTTTATCTTGACCTCTCATGATGTTATTGATTATGATGTAGATTAGTGTTATGTTGTTAGTAGTATAGAGATAATGATGTTATTGATCATAAATGTTGATATTGATTATGATGTAGATTATTGTTATGATGTTGCTCTCTAAACTGCCATGTAATCAACTGAATGCTTTTAATAAAATTACAGGCTGTCAGTCTTGTGTGATTTAATTATTAGACAGACTACAACATACAGTATGAATTAACTGAGATCAGTCTGTGTGATTCCCCTCTTGGACAGACTACAACATACAGTATGAATTAACTGGTCATACATTTGGCAGGAGGTTAGGAAGTGCATCTCATTTTCCACCTCATTTTGTGTGTTGTGGGCACATAGCCTGTCTTCTCTGGAGAGCCAGGTACTGACCTGTATATAGTCCTGCTATTGTTATTTTACTGCTGCTCTTTAATTACTTTTGCTGCAATTACTCGTTACAGGCCAACCCAAGTGGTGCTGTTCAGTAGGATAATAGTAGACCAACCCAAGTGGTACTGTTCAATAGGATAATGTAATGAACTAACCCAAACTGTACTGTTCAGTAGGATAATAGTAGACCAACCCAAAGCTGTACTGTTCAGTAGGATAATAGTAGACCAACCCAAGCTGTACTGTTCAGTAGGATAATAGTAGACCAACCCAAGCTGTACTGTTCAGTAGGATAATAGTAGACCAACCCAAGCTGTACTGTTCAGTAGGATTATCTGTTTATATAGACACTACACTATTGTTGGATTAGTAGTGTTTCTGTAGTACAGACACCTGGTGGAACCAGCTTCATCGCCCCAGAAGAAAGGCACACGGACACCCACACTTCAGGTTGACTCAGTTTTTATCTGCAGTAAAAGATAAACTGTGATGACAGGCACTGGCAGGACGGTCACAGCCACAAGTTCACTGATTAGGTAGGAAAAAAATCTGTTAGATAGTAGTATGTAGGTAGGACACAATATATCTGTTAGACAGGAACAACAGTAGTGGCAAATGGTTAGGTAGGACACAAGATATCTGTTAGATATCTGTTAACAGGAACAGTAGTGACATGGTTAGGTAGGACACAAGATATCTGTTAGATAGGAACAACAGTAGTGATACATGGTTAGGTAGGACACAAGATATCTGTTAGATAGGAACAACAGTAGTGACACATGGTTAGGTAGGACACAAGATATCTGTTAGATAGGAACAACAGTAGTGACACATGGTTAGGTAGGACACAAGATATCTGTTAGATAGGAACAACAGTAGTGACACATGGTTAGGTAGGACACAAGATATCTGTTAGATAGGAACAACAGTAGTGATACATGGTTAGGTAGGACACAAGATATCTGTTAGATAGGAACAACAGTAGTGATACAAACCCTCAATGTGAAGTGATATTAATCCATAAATACAGAGCACAAGTACAACCCTTTTATATAAACCTTTTGCGGTAGTAAGAAAATAAACATTCACTTAATATTTCAATAAGTCACCTGCTAGTAAATCACCTGCTGGTAATAACTAGCGTGACATTGTAGCGCAGAGACCAACGGTGCTCGTTAGCTGTCATTAACACGGCTAGCTAAGACAGCAACAACTTGGTTAACTGGCTGAAATAGGTCTTCAATTCATGAACGGCTAAATAAATATATACAGAGCCACATTCGCTATTGACTTTAGGATATATGAACCAGTTTTCCAAAACCACTATTGTGTTATACAGTTTGAAACAGTTTTTATGTACAGAGGAAGAGGACTCGAACCTGCTCTCAGAATATCTGTCAGACTGAGGAGCGGGCAGACCAACTTCCCAAATAGGGGAGAAGCACTCAAACCACACTAGTTGTTCTTTCAAAGAAAATAATACAAAAATGGTAGGTCCGAAGATCTCTCGTATTACCAACCTTACTACAATGGCAGCAAATATTTTAATGAATTCAGTAACACGTAATGAAAGGAAACGTTATTTATATCACCCCTTTTCCTGAGGAGAATGGTTTCACCCACTACTCTCCCGGAACTGAGGCTTTGACGTCAACAGTTTCACTTTGTTTCACCTTTGGTGACTAAAACAGCTAATAACGTAGCTAAATACTGTAGCGACCCGCACAGACAGCTGTGTGTTATGTCTTAGGCTAGGATGTGGTTGTGTTGTACTGACCAGTACCCGGTGTTCGCGGGGTCCGACATGTCAGTCAACCTGCTATCTGCCAATCACGGGAATGCCTGGAATGTTCTGATGCCGGGCATCCTGGTGGTTGGCGGAGTGGCGTGGAGGGGGGTTGGGCAGGGGGGTGAGCATTGGAAGTTAAGACCAGGTTCAGCCTTTATTCTCTCTCTCTTACGTCTGGGCTGCCCAAGAGAAGGTCACGATTGGCTTATGGGTTATCTGTTATCTTTGTGGCGTGTGCTACGGCCCAAACAGTAGCCTGTGTAAAGTTGGTTTAATAAACCGTCAATTCGCAAACTCAAGCCTCTGTCTGGACAATTGTTCCTTTATGATCTAGTCAGGTCATTACAATACTGACATTATCCTCAATCGAGATATCTGTTCATATCTAAATACATGCCTCTGCTTTGGTCTATTCCATTGATATTGTCAAACTGAACATTACATTGAACATGTGAGTCATTTAGCAGACGCTCTTATCCAGAGAGACTTACAGTAGTGACTGGATACATTTTCATACGTTGCATTGGCAGGACAATTCCATTAGTAGTTGGGAGGAGAGCAGAAACAGCCTAACACCTCCACTGATATTTCGTGTAACCTGTCTGCAGTCAACCAGCCATCAGACTGAAGTGAAGGCCTTGTTACAGAATGAAAACACCTTCTCTTTCGGCGGCATGGCAACCTGTAAACATGTCAGTGGCGTCACAATGTTGCACAACAGCAGCAGAACATTGGATGGAGGGTCATTGTACCATGACACAGTGTCCTGTCTATTCTACTGTATTGGTACATGTGGTATTACAATACATTAGAAGATCTGTAGGCGTAGCATTGAAACAATTTACAACACATCGTCAACTAGCAACCTACTCTGTTTCAGTGCTGTTTAAATATCCCACTTATTTTATTCTGCTGTTAGAGGCCATCAGTAGAGACAGTCAGGAAAATAGTCTTTGTAGGAAGGTTTTTCTTTCAAACACGGAAGTGTTTGGGA
>NW_027006169.1:0-3324 GCF_036934945.1 Oncorhynchus masou masou
CGGCAGGATGACCAGACCGCTGCCGAGTACGCGGCTCACCTTCAAGACTGTAGCAGCATCCAGTGAATGGAATGAGCCGGCACTCCGTACACTATTCAGAAGACGACTGCGCGAGGAGGTCCAAGACGGAACTGGCTTGTCGAGATGACAACCTCTCCTTGGACGCACTCATTGTGATGACTGAAACAGCTGGGGCTCTGTCCCTATTGTGGTCAAGAAGGGCTTCAGGACGTACCAGACAGTGCTATCTTGGGATCCACGAGAGCAGAGGGACAGTCATGTGATCTTCCACGAACCTGGGAACCTGTTACCCACTACCTGTCCTCCTGAACGCATCTACGTTACCGCAGGGATAAGGGAGCGGCTGTTGACCTGTGCACACACAGCTGTTGTCACTGGACATCCTGGGATCACCCGTACCATTCAATCTCTCTGAGAATTATTGGTGGCCCACCTTGGCGCAGGATGTTATTCGTTACATCAACTGTTCTGTGTGTGCTTAAACAAAGTCCCCCGGCACGCTCCAGCAGGGAAGCTCCTTCCCCTTCCAGTGCCTCAGCATCCCTGGTCTCATCTGTCCATTGACTTTGTTACCGATCTCCCCTCTGACAGTTTCACCACCATTCTGATGGTTGTGGACAGATTTTCTAAATCATGCTGGGTTATTCCTCTCTGGTCTCCCCGCAGCTCTCCAGGTCGCCGAGGCACTATACCGGCAGGTCTTCCGGGACTATGGCCTTCCGAGGATCTGGAAAACCTTTATGGAAAAGCTAGGGGTCACGGTCAGCCTCACCTTCGGGTACCAGCATCGGACCAACCAGGAGCTGGGGAGGTTCCTAAGAAGTCACTGCCAGGACCGGAAGTGAGTGGGCCTTGTTCTTCCCTGGGTGGAATATGACTCACTTGACCTCCACCAGGCGGCTCCTTCCAGTGCGTCCTGGGATATCAACCGCCTTGGCTCCATGGACTCCAAGCCAGACCGAGGTCCTGCAGTGGATGAGTGGTTCAGTGCAGTGGAGGTGTGGCACACCATCCACGTGAGGCTCCAGTGTGTCGTCCACCCTCCGAAGGATCTGGCGGACTGCCACCGCAGTGAGGCCCAGGTGTTCCATCCTGGTGATCGCATATGGCTCCCCACCAGGGACCTCCCGCTCCGCCTGTCCTGCCGGAAGCTGAGCCCCCGGTTTGTGGGGCTCTTCAAGGTCCCTCCACAGGGTCAATGAGGTAACCTATCGTATCAAATTCCTGCTCCCTCCTTCCGGTGCTCTTAGTCACCAACCTACTAAACAGTGGTCCGGGCTTCTTTATCACGCACACCTGTTCCCCATCATTTCATACCTGGTTGTCATTCCCTCTTGGATTACTCCCCTTATTTAGCCCTCAGTTTTCAGTCACTAGGTGTTACTGTTTTTCTCTCAGGTTCTGTACACTCATGTTGAGTATCTGTTCTTTATTAAACTCCACCTTCTGTACCTGTTTCCTGACTTCCTGTGTGTAGCACAGCAAAGGCAGCAGCAGGAGCAGCGTGATAAGAATTTCTGGACTTGGGAGAAATCCTCGACGGGAGAGGACCTGGGCTGAAACCAGGGAGTGCAGCTGCCCCAAGGTGCAGCAGAAGGAATGGACATGGGAGGAAGAATTGGACGGAGAAGGACTGGGCTCTAGCTGAGAATATCACGCCGCCCCAAAGAAGAACTGGAGGCGGAGAAAGCTGAGAGGCGCTTGCATGAGGAGGCAGCACGGGCGACGCGGATGGAAGCTCGAGTCAGCCCCAAAAATTTCTGCCCAACCTTACCTGGTTGAATACTCCCGGTCGCCTGCCAGTGCGGCGAGGTGGAATAGCCCGCACTGGGCCATGCAGGCGAACCGGGACACTGTGCGCAAGGCTTGTACCATGTAAGCGTCCAAGGAGACGTGACTGGGGACCAGATGCGTAGGAGCCGGTCGAAGGGTATTTGGCTCGATGTCACATCTAGTCAGCCGACACGCGGAGCTGAATATACCGCACCGGGCTGTGCACTCCGCATTGGAGACACTGCAGACCACAGCATAACACAAAGCCTGCCCGGTCTTCTTTATCCCCCCGGTAACACAGGAGCATGAGGGTCTCCCACTAGCTGCCGCCATACTCCCTGTGAGCCCCCCCAAGAAATGTTTGGGCTGACTCCCCGGGCTTCCTTGCCAACCGTGTTCCCTCATAACGCCGGCTCCTCTCCCGGCTGCCTCTGCTCTCTCCAGTGCCTCCACCTGTTCCCATGGGAGGCGATCTCTTCCAGCCAGTATCTCCTCCCATGTATAGCAACCATTGCCATCCAAAACATCGTCCCATGTCCATTCCTCATTTTGTTGCTCCTGCTGCCGCTGTTGCTTCTCCTGCTGCTCCTGCCTGTTGACACGCCACTTGGTCCTGTTGTGGTGGGTGATTCTGTTACGGTTTTCTAGGTGTGATGAAGAGTCTGACCAAAATGCGGCGTGTAGATTTGCATCCAACAAAACGTAAAACCCGAATCAATTACAAACACTATAAAACAAAGAACGTAACGAAAACCGAAACAGCCTATATTGGTGTAAATAAACACAGAACAAGGACATCAGGACACTAAGGACAATCACCATGAAACACTCAAAGAATATGGCTGCCTAAATATGGTTCCCAATCAGAGACAACGATAAACACCTGGCTCTGATTGAGAACCACTTCAGACAGCCATAGACTTAACTAGAACACCCCACTAAGCTACAATCCCGATACAAACACCACATACAAAAACCCATGCCACACCCTGCTGACCAAATAAATGAAGGCAAACACAAAATGCCTCGACCAGGGTGTGACAGCAATCAAGTCCACATTCTAGATTGCTTTTTTTTAATTACAGGAGTACACATTTAGCATGACTGGTAAAATAGGCCATGAGACTGACACATGAATTAACATCATAGTATGCATATAGTGTCATCACAGCGGCTGCAATTGCACATTGACACAGCACAGTAGTTTGTTTGTGCACATCTCACTAATGTAATTTCTATGGAAAAAGTAAAGTTAGCCTATAAGTGTTTTAAAGTGACATAGAAAGCTTCTTGAAGGACACATGGTCAGGTAGCTCTCTTCTCTTTCACCATCTATTTGTTTTTATATCTATGACGCAACTCTACAAGGCAAAACAAATAGGTATGGACCAAGGAGATAAAGAGGGATGTGCGAGACTAAAAACAAGAATGCATTTAATAGTATACCATGGCACTGATACCCCTGAGCAACATCAAATGTAGCTGAGCCACTGTTTCTCAAATGGTTTTTGGCTGTCAACATGACCACGA
>NW_027006170.1:0-3319 GCF_036934945.1 Oncorhynchus masou masou
AGTATCCCAGTATCCCACACAGTATCCCAGTTCCCACACAGTATCCCAGTATCCAACAGTATCCCAGTATCCCACACAGTATCCCAGTGTCCCACACAGTATCCCACACAGTATCCCACACAGTATCCCAGTATCCCACACTAGTATCCCAGTGTCCCACACAGTATCCCAGTATCCCAGTATCACAGTATCCCAGTATCCCACACAGTATCCCAGTATCCCACACAGTATCCCAGTATCCCACACAGTATCCCAGTATCCCACACAGTATCCCAGTGTCCCACACAGTATCCCAGTATCCCACACAGTATCCCAGTATCCCACACAGTATCCCAGTGTCCCACACAGTATCCCAGTATCCCACACAGTATCCCAGTATCCCACACAGTATCCCACACAGTATCCCACACAGTATCCCAGTATCCCACACAGTATCCCAGTATCCCACACAGTATCCCAGTGTCCCACACAGTATCCCAGTATCCCACACAGTATCCCAGTATCCCACACAGTATCCCAGTATCCCACACAGTATCCCACACAGTATCCCAGTATCCCACACAGTATCCCAGTATCCCACACAGTATCCCAGTATCCCACACAGTATCCCAGTATCCCACACAGTATCCCAGTATCCCACACAGTATCCCAGTATCCCACACAGTATCCCAGTATCCCACACAGTATCCCAGTATCCCAGTATCCCACACAGTATCCCAGTATCCACACAGTATCCCAGTATCCCACACAGTATCCCAGTATCCCACACAGTATCCCAGTGTCCCACACAGTATCCCAGTATCCCACACAGTATCCCAGTATCCCACACAGTATCCCAGTATCCCACACAGTATCCCAGTATCCCACACAGTATCCCAGTATCCCCACACGTATCCCAGTATCCCACACAGTATCCCAGTATCCCACACAGTATCCCAGTATCCACACAGTATCCCAGTATCCCACACAGTATCCCAGTATCCACAGTATCCCAGTATCCCACACAGTATCCCAGTATCCCACACAGTATCCCAGTATCCCACACAGTATCCCAGTATCCCACAGGTATCCCAGTATCCCACACAGTATCCCAGTATCCCACACAGTATCCCAGTATCCCACACAGTATCCCAGTGTCCCACAGTAGTATCCCACAGTATCCCAGTATCCCACACAGTATCCCAGTATCCCACACAGTATCCCAGTATCCCACACAGTATCCCAGTATCCACACAGTATCCCAGTATCCCACACAGTATCCCAGTATCCCACACAGTATCCCAGTATCCCACACAGTATCCCAGTGTCCCACCAGTATCCCAGTATCCCACACAGTATCCCAGTATCCCACACAGTATCCCAGTGTCCCACACAGTATCCCAGTATCCCACACAGTATCCCAGTATCCCACACAGTATCCCAGTATCCCACACAGTATCCCGCACAGTATCCCAGTGTCCCACCCAGTATCCCAGTATCCCACACAGTATCCCAGTATCCACACAGTATCCCAGTGTCCCACACAGTATCCACACAGTATCCCAGTATCCCACACAGTATCCCACAGTTCAGTTCCCACAGTATCCCAGTATCCCACACAGTATCCCACAGTATCCCACACAGTATCCCAGTATCCCACAGTATCCCAGTATCCCACACAGTATCCCAGTATCCCACACAGTATCCCAGTATCCCACACAGTATCCCAGTATCACACAGTATCCCACACAGTATCCCAGTGTCCCACACAGTATCCCAGTATCCCACACAGTATCCCAGTATCCCACAGTATCCCAGTATCCCACACAGTATCCCAGTGTCCCACACAGTATCCCACACAGTATCCCACACAGTATCCCAGTGTCCCACACAGTATCCCAGTGTCCCACACAGTATCCCAGTATCCCACACAGTATCCCACACAGTATCCCACACAGTATCCCAGTATCCCACACAGTATCCCAGTATCCCACACAGTATCCCAGTATCCCACACAGTATCCCAGTATCCCACACAGTATCCCCAGTATCACACGTATCCCACACACAGTACATCCCACACGGTCCCAGTATCACACAGTATCCCAGTATCCCACACAGTATCCCACACAGTATCCCACACAGTATCCCAGTGTCCCACAGTATCCCAGTATCCCCACAGTATCCCAGTATCCCACAGTATCCCAGTATCCCACACAGTATCCAGTATCCCACACAGTATCCCAGCATCCAGTATCCCACACAGTATCCCAGTATCCCACACAGTATCCCAGTATCCCACACAGTATCCCAGTATCCCACAGTATCCCAGTATCCCACACAGTATCCCAGTATCCCACACAGTATCCCACAGTATCCCACACAGTATCCCAGTATCCACACAGTATCCCAGTATCCCACACAGTATCCCAGTATCCCACACAGTATCCCAGTATCCCACACAGTATCCCAGTATCCCACACAGTATCCCAGTGTCCCACACAGTATCCCAGTATCAGTATCCACACAGTATCCCAGTATCCCACACAGTATCCCAGTATCAGTATCCCACACGGTATCCAGTATCACACAGTATCCCAGTATCCCACACAGTATCCCAGTGTCCCACACAGTATCCCAGTATCCCACACAGTATCCCAGTGTCCCACACAGTATCCCAGTATCCCACACAGTATCCCAGTATCCCACACAGTATCCCAGTATCCCACACAGTATCCCAGTATCCCACAGTATCCCAGTATCCCACACAGTATCCCACACAGTATCCCAGTATCCCACACAGTATCCCAGTATCCACACAGTATCCCAGTGTCCCACACAGTATCCCAGTATCCCACACAGTATCCCAGTATCCACACAGTATCCACACAGTATCCCAGTATCCCACACAGTATCCCAGTGTCCCACACAGTATCCCAGTATCCCACACAGTATCCCAGTATCCCACACAGTATCCCACACAGTATCCCACAGTATCCCAGTATCCCACACAGTATCCCAGTATCCCACAGTATCCCACAGTATCCCACAGTATCCCACAGTATCCCAGTATCCACACAGTATCCCAGTATCCCACACAGTATCCCAGTGTCCCAGTATCCCACACAGTATCCCAGTATCCCACACAGTATCCCAGTATCCCACACAGTATCCCAGTATCCCACACAGTATCCCAGTATCCCACACAGTATCCCAGTATCCCACAGTATCCCAGTATCCCACACAGTATCCCCCAGTATCCACACAGTATCAGTATCCCACACAGTGTCCCACACAGTATCCCAGTGTCCCACACAGTATCCCACACAGTGTCCACAGTA
>NW_027006171.1:0-3318 GCF_036934945.1 Oncorhynchus masou masou
CATCAGACATGGCTTCAGTTCATGTCAGGAGAGAGTTGACACTGGTAGTGGAGTGGAGTGGTCATCACCTCGCGACACCACTGCGCTATACTACACTATACTATACCACACCACTACGCTATACTATACTATTGTACGCCACTATACTATACTATGCTATACTGCACCACTGTGCTATACTATACTGCACCACCACACCATACCATACCATACTACGCTATACTATACCATGGTACTCACCATACTCATACTATGCTATACTGCACCACTGTGCTGATACTATACTGCCATACCACCACACTATACCATACTATACTATGCTATACTATACTATTGTACGCCAACTATACTACACTATGCTATCCCTGCACCCCAATTCTGCAGCTATACTATACTGCACCACCACACTATACCATACTATACTATGCCATACTATACTATTGTACGCCACTATACTATACTATGCTATACTGCACCACTGTGCTATACTATACTGCACCACCACACTATACCATACTATACTATGCTATACTATACTATTGTACGCCACTATACTATACTGCACCACTGTGCTATACTATACTGCACCACCACACTATACCATACTATACTATGCTATACTATACTATTGTACGCCATATACTATACATGTATACTGCACCACTGTGCTATACTATACTGCACCACCACACTATACCATACTATACTATGCTATACTATACTATTGTACGCCACTATACTATACTGCACCACTGTGCTATACTATACTGCACCACCACACTATACCATACAATACTATGCTATACTATACTATTGTACGCCACTATACTATACTGCACCACCACACTATACCATACTATACTATGCTATACTATACTATTGTACGCCACTATACTATACTATGCTATACTGCACCACTGTGCTATACTATACTGCACCACCACACTATACCATACTATACTATGCTATACTGCACCACCACACTATACCATACTATACTATGCTATACTATACTATTGTACGCCACTATACTATACTATGCTATACTGCACCACTGTGCTATACTATACTGCACCACCACACTATACCATACTATACTATGCTATACTATACTATTGTACGCCACTATACTATACTATGCTATACTGCACCACTGTGCTATACTATACTGCACCACCACACTATACCATACTATACTATGCTATACTATACTATTGTACGACACTATACTATACTATGCTATACTGCACCACTGTGCTATACTATACTGCACCACCACACTATACCATACTATACTATGCTATACTATACTATTGTACGCCACTATACTATACTATGCTATACTGCACCACTGTGCTACACTATACTGCACCACCACACTATACCATACTATACTATGCTATACTATACTATTGTACGCCACTATACTATACTGCACCACCACACTATACCATACTATACTATGCTATACTATACTATTGTACGCCACTATACTATACTATGCTATACTGCACCACTGTGCTATACTATACTGCACCACCACACTATACCATACTATACTATGCTATACTGCACCACCACACTATACCATACTATACTATGCTATACTATACTATTGTACGCCACTATACTATACTATGCTATACTGCACCACTGTGCTATACTATACTGCACCACCACACTATACCATACTATACTATGCTATACTATACTATTGTACGCCACTATACTATACTATGCTATACTGCACCACTGTGCTATACTATACTGCACCACCACACTATACCATACTATACTATGCTATACTATACTATTGTACGCCACTATACTATACTATGCTATACTGCACCACTGTGCTATACTATACTGCACCACCACACTATACCATACTATACTATGCTATACTATACTATTGTACGCCACTATACTATACTATGCTATACTGCACCACTGTGCTATACTATACTGCACCACCACACTATACCATACTATACTATGCTATACTATACTATTGTACGCCACTATACTATACTATGCTATACTGCACCACTGTGCTATACTATACTGCACCACCACACTATACCATACTATACTATGCTATACTATACTATTGTACGCCACTATACTATACTATGCTATACTGCACCACTGTGCTATACTATACTGCACCACCACACTATACCATACTATACTATGCTATACTATACTATTGTACGCCACTATACTATACTATGCTATACTGCACCACTGTGCTATACTATACTGCACCACCACACTATACCATACTATACTATGCTATACTATACTATTGTATGCCACTATACTATACTATGCTATACCATACTATACTATGCTATACTATACTATTGTACGCCACTATACTATACTATACTATACCATACTATACTATGCTATACTATACTATTGTACGCCACTATGCTATACTGCACCACTGTGCTATACTATACTGCACCACCACACTATACCATACTATACTATGCTATACTATACTATACTATACTATACTATACTATACTATACTATTGTACGCCACTATACTATACTATGCTATACTGCACCACTGTGCTATACTATACTGCACCACCACACTATACCATACTATACTATGCTATACTATACTATTGTACGCCACTATACTATACTATGCTATACTGCACCACTGTGCTATACTATACTGCACCACCACACTATACCATACTATACTATGCTATACTATACTATTGTACGCCACTATACTATACTATGCTATACTGCACCACTGTGCTATACTATACTGCACCACCACACTATACCATACTATACTATGCTATACTATACTATTGTACGCCACTATACTATACTATGCTATACTGCACCACTGTGCTATACTATACTGCACCACCACACTATACCATACTATACTATGCTATACTATACTATTGTACGCCACTATACTATACTATGCTATACTGCACCACTGTGCTATACTATACTGCACCACCACACTATACCATACTATACTATGCTATACTATACTATTGTACGCCACTATACTATACTATGCTATACTGCACCACTGTGCTATACTATACTGCACCACCACACTATACCATACTATACTATGCTATACTATACTATTGTACGCATACTATACTATGCTATACTGCACCACTGTGCTATACTATACTGCACCACCACACTATTCCATACTATACTATGCTATACTATACTATTGTACGCCACTATACTATACTATGCTATACTGCACCACTGTGCTATACTATACTGCACCACCACACTATACCATACTATACTATG
>NW_027006172.1:0-5000 GCF_036934945.1 Oncorhynchus masou masou
CCTGTAGTACCCCTGTAGTATCCATGTAGTATCCCTGTAGTACCCCTGTAGTATCCCTCTTATACCCCTGTTATACCCCTGTAGTATCCATGTAGTACCCCTGTTATACCCCTGTAGTATCCCTGTAGTACCCCTGTAGTATCCCTGTAGTATCCCTGTAATACCCCCATAGTATCCCTGTATTATCCATGTAGTATCCATGTAATACCCCTGTAGTATCCCTCTTATACCCCTGTTATACCCCTGTAGTTTCCCTGCAGTATCCCTGTAATATCCCTGTAATACCCCTTTAGTATCCTTGTAGTATCCCTGTAGTACCCTGTTATACCCCTGTAGTATCCCTGTAGTACCCCTGTTATACCCCTGTAGTATCCATGTAGTACCCCTGTAGTATCCCTGCATTATCCCTGTAGTATCCCCGTAGTATCCATGTAGTATCCCTGTAATACCCCTGTAGTATCCCTGTAGTATCCCTGTAGTACCCCTGTAGTGTCCCTGTAGTATCCCTGTAGTACCCCTGTAGTATCCCTGTAGTATCCCTGTAATAACCCCATAGTATCCCTGTAGTATCCCTGTAGTATCCCTGTAGTACCCCTGTAGTATCCCTGTAATACCCCCATAGTATCCCTGTAGTATCCCTGCATTATCCCTGTAGTATCCCCGTAGTATCCATGTAGTATCCCTGTAATACCCCTTTAGTATCCCTGCATTATCCCTGTAGTATCCCTGTAGTATCCCTGTAGTATCCCTGTAGTACCCCTGTAGTATCCCTGTAATACCCCTTTAGTACCCCTGTAGTATCCCTGTAATACCCCTTTAGTACCCCCTGTAGTATCCCTGTAATACCCCTGTAGTATCCCTGTAGTCCCCTGTAGTACCCTGTAGGACCCATGTTATACCCCTGTGGCATCCCTGTAGTATCCCTGTAGTACCCCTGTAGTATCCCTGTAGTATCCTTGTAATACCCCCATAGTATCCCTGTAGTATCCCTGTAGTACCCCTGTAGTATCCCTGTAGTATCCCTGTAGTACCCCGGTAGTATCCCTGCAGTTTCCCTGTAGTATCCCTGTAGTATCCCTGTAGTATCCCTGTAGTATCCCTGTAGTACCCCTGTAGTATCCCTGTAGTTTCCCTGTAATACCCCCATAGTATCCCTGTAGTATCCCTGTAGTACCCCTGTAGTATCCCTGTAGTATCCCTGTAGTACCCCGGTAGTATCCCTGCAGTTTCCCTGTAGTATCCCTGTAGTATCCCTGTAGTATCCCTGTAGTATCCCTGTAGTACCCCTGTAGGACCCCTGTTATACCCCTGTGGCATCCCTGTAGTATCCCTGTAGTACCCCTGTAGTATCCCTGTAGTATCCTTGTAATACCCCCATAGTATCCCTGTAGTATCCTGTAGTGCCCTGTAGTATCCCTGTAGTATCCCTGTAGTACCCCGGTAGTATCCCTGCAGTTTCCTGTAGTATCCCTGTAGTATCCCTGTAGTATCCCTGTAGTATCCCTGTAGTACCCCTGTAGGACCCCTGTTATACCCCTGTGGCATCCCTGTAGTATCCCTGTAGTACCCCTGTAGTATCCCTGCAGTTTCCCTGTAGTATCCCTGTAGTATCCCTGTAATACCCCCATAGTATCCCTGGAGTATCCCTGTAGTATCCCTGTAGTATCCCTGTAGTACCCCTGTAGTATCCCTGTAGTATCCCTGTAGTACCCCTGTAGTATCCCTGTAGTATCCCTGGAGTATCCCTGTAGTACCCCTGTAGTATCCCTGTAGTACCCCTGTAGTATCCCTGTAGTATCCCTGTAGTATCCCTGGAGTATCCCTGTAGTACCCCTGTAGTATCCCTGTAGTTTCCCTGTAATACCCCCATAGTATCCCTGTAGTATCCCTGGAGTATCCCTGTAGTATCCCTGTAGTACCCCGGTAGTATCCCTGTAGTATCCCTGTAGTACCCCTGTAGTATCCCTGTAGAATCCCTGTAATACCCCCATAGTTTCCCTGTATTATCCATGTAGTACCCCTGTAGTACCCCTGTAGTATCCCTGTAGTATCCCTGGAGTATCCCTGTAGTACCCCTGTAGTATCCCTGTAGTTTCCCTGTAATACCCCCATAGTATCCCTGTAGTACCCCTGTAGTATCCCTGTAATACCCCCATAGTACCCCTGTAGTATCCCTGTAATACCCCCATAGTATCCCTGTATTATCAATGTAGTACCCCTGTAGTACCCCTGTAGTATCCCTGCAGTATCGCTGTAGTATCCCTGTAGTACCCCTGTAGTTTCCCTGTAATACCCCCATAGTATCCCTGTAGTACCCCTGTAGTATCCCTGTAATACCCCCATAGTATCCCTGTATTATCCATGTAGTACCCCTGTAGTACCCCTGTAGTATCCCTGCAGTATCGCTGTAGTATCCCTGTAGTTCCCTGTAGTATCCCTGTAATACCCCTTTAGTATCCTTGTAGTATCCCTGTAGTACCCTGTTATACCCCTGTAGTATCCCTGTAGTACCCCTGTTATACCCCTGTAGTATCCATGTAGTACCCCTGTAGTATCCCTGCATTATCCCTGTAGTATCCCCGTAGTATCCATGTAGTATCCCTGTAATACCCCTGTAGTATCCCTGTATTATCCCTGTAGTACCCCTGTAGTGTCCCTGTAGTATCCCTGTAGTATCCATGTGGTATCCCTGTAGTACCCCTGTAAAACCCCTGTAGTACCCCTGTAGTACCCCTGTAGTATCCCTGCATTATCCCTGTAGTATCCCCGTAGTATCCATGTAGTATCCCTGTAATACCCCTGTAGTATCCCTGTAGTATCCCTGTAGTACCCCTGTAGTGTCCCTGTAGTATCCCTGTAGTATCCATGTGGTATCCCTGTAGTACCCCTGTAAAACCCCTGTAGTACCCCTGTAGTATCCCTGTAGTATCCCTGTAATAACCCCATAGTATCCCTGTAGTATCCCTGTAGTATCCCTGTAGTACCCCTGTAGTATCCCTGTAATACCCCCATAGTATCCCTGTAGTATCCCTGCATTATCCCTGTAGTATCCCCGTAGTATCCATGTAGTATCCCTGTAATACCCCTTTAGTATCCCTGCATTATCCCTGTAGTATCCCTGTAGTATCCCTGTAGTACCCCTGTAGTATCCCTGTAATACCCCTTTAGTACCCCTGTAGTATCCCTGTAATACCCCTTTAGTACCCCTGTAGTATCCCTGTTATACCCCTGTAGTATCCCTGTAGTATCCCTGTAGTACCCCTGTAGGACCCCTGTTATACCCCTGTGGCATCCCTGTAGTATCCCTGTAGTACCCCTGTAGTATCCCTGTAGTATCCTTGTAATACCCCCATAGTATCCCTGTAGTATCCCTGTAGTACCCCTGTAGTATCCCTGTAGTATCCCTGTAGTACCCCGGTAGTATCCCTGCAGTTTCCCTGTAGTATCCCTGTAGTATCCCTGTAGTATCCCTGTAGTATCCCTGTAGTACCCCTGTAGGACCCCTGTTATACCCCTGTGGCATCCCTGTAGTATCCCTGTAGTACCCCTGTAGTATCCCTGCAGTTTCCCTGTAGTATCCCTGTAGTATCCCTGTAATACCCCCATAGTATCCCTGTAGTATCCCTGGAGTATCCCTGTAGTATCCCTGTAGTATCCCTGTAGTACCCCTGTAGTATCCCTGTAGTATCCATGTAGTATCCCTGTAATACCCCTGTAGTATCCCTGTAGTACCCCTGTAGTATCCATGTAGTATCCCTGTAGTACCCCTGTAGTATCCATGTAATACCCCTGTAGTATCCCTCTTATACCCCTGTTATACCCCTGTAGTATCCCTGTAGTACCCCTGTAGTATCCATGTAATACCCCTGTAGTATCCCTGTAGTATCCCTGTAATACCCCCATAGTATCCCTGTATTATCCATGTAGTACCCCTGTAGTACCCCTGTAGTATCCCTGCAGTATCGCTTTAGTATCCCTGTAGTATCCCTGTAGTATCCCTGTAGTACCCCTGTAGTATCCCTGTAGTTTCCCTGTAATACCCCCATAGTATCCCTGTAGTATCCCTGTAGTACCCCTGTAGTATCCCTGTAGTTTCCCTGTAATACCCCCATAGTATCCCTGTAGTATCCCTGTAGTACCCCTGTAGTATCCCTGTAGTATCCCTGTAGTACCCCGGTAGTATCCCTGCAGTTTCCCTGTAGTATCCCTGTAGTATCCCTGTAGTATCCCTGTAGTATCCCTGTAGTACCCCTGTAGGACCCCTGTTATACCCCTGTGGCATCCCTGTAGTATCCCTGTAGTATCCCTGTAGTATCCCTGGAGTATCCCTGTAGTACCCCTGTAGTATCCCTGTAGTTTCCCTGTAATACCCCCATAGTATCCCTGTAGTACCCCTGTAGTATCCCTGTAGTTTCCCTGTAATACCCCCATAGTATCCCTGTAGTATCCCTGTAGTACCCATGTAGTAGACATTCTGATTCTAGAATGATTACCAGTAGATCTATTCAAATAGGTAGAATGATAGACATTATGATTCTAGAATGATTACCAGCAGATCTATTCAAATAGGTAGAATGATAGACATTCTGATTCTAGAATGATTACCAGCAGATCTATTCAAATAGGTAGAATGATAGACATTCTGATTCTAGAATGATTACCAGCAGATCTATTCAAATAGGTAGAATGATAGACATTCTGATTCTAGAATGATTACCAGCAGATCTATTCAAATAGGTAGAATGATAGACATTCTGATTCTAGAATGATTACCAGTAGATCTATTCAAATAGGTATAATGATAGACATTCTGATTCTAGAATGATTACCAGTAGATCTATTCAAATAGGTATAATGATAGACATTCTGATTCTAGAATGACTACCAGTAGATATATTCAAATAGGTAGAATGATAGACATTCTGATTCTAGAATGATTACCAGTAGATCTATTCAAATAGGTAGAATGATAGACATTCTGATTCTAGAATGATTACCAG